>NW_026067931.1:4483655-4531182 GCF_014885135.2 Alexandromys fortis | reverse complement strand
AAAAAAAAAAAAAAAAAAAAAAAAAAAAAAAAAAAAAAAAAAAAAAGAATAATGAAAGTCTGAGGAAAGATGAATCCTTCCTGAGTAGATGTCTCTTTTCTTTTTCCTTTTTTCTTTTTAAACTTTTATTGGTTCTTTGTGGATTCATGCATCTCGATCCCATCCATCTCGCCATCCCTTTGTCTGCGCCCTCTGTCGCTGACGCCTCCTTCCCAAAACAAAAGAAAATAAAATTTAAAAGAAATGAAAAACAAAACCTCATCATGGAAGCTGCAGTGTGGCACAGGGAGTCACACAGTGTTCCCTTCAGTCCTTAAACCTTTATTTGTAAGTGTTCACTGCAATGAGTTGCCGGTTGAGGTCAAGGCCTCTGGTTTCTGCTGGGCCCTCATCAGGCCTCCTCTTGGACATCCCGCTGTTGCCCTGTGTCATGGAGATCCTGCAGCCAGTTCTGCAATTGCCCAGGTGAGCTGCAAAGGTCACTCTCTCAAATGTTGCAGCTGGTGAGGGCAGGACCAATTCCCCCACTCTCTCACTTGCCACCAGTGGCGAGGAGCGCAGAGGGGGAGGGCATCTCTCTCTTTCCCATGCCGCCACATGGCATCCAAAGGGGTGCAGGGTCAGTTCCTCCAATCTCACGCCCTTGGGGTGGGTTTATCTGCACCCCTGCCTACAGGGCCAGCTCTACTGTGAAGCCCAGGAGAGGTGCAGTACCTGCTCTCCCGAGTGCTGCAGCTGGTGAGGGGCAGGGCCAGCTCTCTTCCCACCTACATCAGGTGGCAAGGGGAGATGGGGGCATCTCTCCCTCCCCACACCCGCTCACTGCACGACAGATGAGCAGTGGGGCCAGCTCATCTGCACCCTGTTGACAAGGTCAGCTCTACTGTGCTGCCCAGGCGAGGTTCAGGGCCTGCTCTCCCGAGTGCTGCAGCTGGTGAGGGGCAGGGCCAATTCTGCGCAGCCCTCTCCTCTGGCCCTTGGTGATAACAGGAGTCATGAACATCAACACAGACCGAGGTTACTGCAGGGTCATGGACTAACACATGGCTCTTGGCAGCAGCCCAGGCCCTGACGTCACTATAGCTCCAGATAACAAGCAGGCCACTCACCTCAGCCCCCTCGCTGCCTTCACCTCTGCCTTTGTCCACAGGACATGAACCATTCTGCCTCTCTCTCTTTCTCTCAAACCACACCATATATTTGCTTACCATAATGGTACCTGATGGCACAGGGCAGACCTGTGTTCTCTCCTCCTTGCCCAGGGTGCCCAGGGCAGGCAACCCCAGGCAGGCATGCGGGTGCTGTTCTGCCATGTCCTATTCTAAGATTACAAATATGCTCTGTTTTGCTGTTTGCTACTACTGCTGTTTGAGACAAGGTCTCATATAGCACAGTCTGGTCTTGAACTCACAGAGTAGCCAAGGATGACCTTGAACATTTGATCCCCCTTGCCTTTACTTCCTGCCTGGGTGAGCCCAGACTCTTACATGCTATGCAAGCACTCTACCAACTGAGTCAAGTTCCCAGTTAAAACATTCTTTTGCATCTTAACACTTTTAAAGAGAGAGAGAGTTTCATTATGTAGCCCAAGATGGGCTCAAACTCATAGTCCTCCTGCCTCTCAGCCTCCCATGTCCTGTGACAAGGCTTATAAGTACAGGTCCATTCTACTTTGACTAAAGGTCAGAGAGTTGGAACTTACTTGTGTTCCTTTAAGGTTATTGTCAACAGATCAAATAACAGGTCAGAGAGGTCTGCTCTCTCAAGGTTGACAGGTGTGGCTAATAGCCAGACCTGGCATTTCAGGTATTGTATTAAGAAATAGATCTTTGGGGGCTGGAGAGATGGCTCAGTGGTTAAGCGCACACATTGCTTTTCCAAAGGTCCTGAGTTCAATTCCTAGCAACTATATGGTGGCTCACAACATCTGTAATGAGATCTAGTGCCCTCTTCTGGCATGTGGGCACACATGGAGGCAGAATGTTGTATACATAATAAATAAATCTTAAAAAAAAAAAAAGAAATAGATCTTTTCTACCTCAAACAAAAGTCTAAGGACCCAGCTAAGTTCCCACTCCCTTAGGGAGATAACTATAGATTCCACCCAGGGAGTAGTTTGCCTACAGAATGTTTTGGTCTAGGGTGTCAGCATTACTTGTCTTGTTCTGGCAATGTTTAACTAAGAATGTAGCCCCCAGTCCTTCAGCTGGTCTGTTCATTCCTTGTATCGTGTGAATGCAGTTTTTTTTTTTTAATTTTACTCCTACCTTTCAGGGTCAGGGTATAAGCAAAAGGAAATTAAATGCGGGCAACTTTCAATATTCACCGGAACTCCCTCCCAATACTATTCTATGTTTCTACCTAGTATTTCTCCTACATCTATGTTCCTTTTGCCTAATAATTATAACCTCTTGCTTTTACTCTGGAACTTCTACCTGAGCCCACTGCAGCTAGGAACCCGGCAGAAGTCATCCCAGAAAAGGTGGCTTACACAGTCCAGACTATAGGTGAGTGTCTCCATGTCCAGCCCACCACTTTCTTTTCTTTTTGTTTTGAGAAAGAATCTCATCATTTTCCCCAGGCTAGCCTAAACTCTTGGTTTCAAACGATCCTTCTGCTTCTAGTAGCTGGGACTACAGGAACACCAATAAGCCTGGTTATTATTTTAGGACTTTTAATGCCTACTCTTTCACATTTACTTTTTTTCTTTTTGTTTTTAGAGACAGGGTTTCTCTGTGTAGCCCTGACTGTTCTGTCACTCTCTCTGTAGACCAGGTCTCAAACTCAGAGACCCACTTGCTTCTGATTCCCAAGTGCTAGAATTAAAGGCCCGTGCCACAATGCCTGGCTTACATTTAATATTTTAGTCCATCTGGAATTTAATTTTGTGTGGGGGGATTATGAAAAAATTTTAAAAATTATATGTTTCACTTGAAATCTTTCTGGTTGGCATTCATTTTATCTTTTCAGGGTTGGCCCATCTTGTAGGTTAGTAGTAGCCTTTAGTGGTTAGTTATGGTGAGGGACCCGATATACCACACCTGTTGTTGAGTTTCGGCATCTGTGCAATGCTTAGGAAGCAGTAAGACTTCAGAAAATATTCTTCAATAGATAAATTTTAAAATTAAAAATCGTGTCATTGTATATTTTAACTTAATTATATTTCTTTTTTTCTTACCTGTAAGCCTTCCACATATCAGAAAACTCAGGTTACTAATATTTTAACCTTGGAAAGCACTATTTTTTCCAGGATAAACAGCATAACTTGTGTATGCCACTTATGCCTTGATTCCTTCCTAGATGACAAGCTCTCTGGAGAAACAGTTTATACTAACTTTTCCAAGTTTGCAAGAATTCTATGAAGACCTGCCTTTCCAGATGTGTCTTTTTTGGCGCCGTTTCTGTGTCTGCCTACATTACCAGCACCCTGTCCTGAAACGGTTCCCCAGGATTCACTTGACTGACTTCTCTTTATGTATGTTCCATCTGCCGTGGCACCATGAACCATATATGACGCGAGCCTGCCTTGCTTTCCCTGTTGATAATTTGGTGGAAAGCTCATGGGAACATATTTTAAAATTTTGCATATTGATACCTTCTGTGTAGATAGATCAAGATAACACGGAGAGTCTCTACTTGCAGGAAGTACACTTTTTCAAGAAATGAGACAGAAAACACAAACATCACACAATTCTTCTAGGCAACATACCAAATGAATGGCTGTGGAAACTTAGGAAACGGAAAAGTCAGTGTGAGCTGGGTTGCTAGAGAAAAATTCTAGAGGAGTCGAGCCTTACTTAAGATCATGTTAGGTGTGAGATAAATAGGTTTTTCAAATGAGTAGAAATATTATCAAGACTGTGGAATGCATTGTATAAATATGGAGACTCACAGGTATCCTAGAACGAACATGTGGGAGACAAGAGGAAAAGAAGTAAACGAGTTAAATTGTAGAGAGTTGGCATTTTGTCCAGAAACTGATATTCCTTGGAAAATTCCAGTCTTAAATATGAAGCAGAGATATCAGGAGTTGTGTTGACTTATGCAAAGAGTCTGTGCTATTTATGAGCATGTGCCTTTGCAAGTTGTATTCTTCAGTCTTATTAACTTCTTTGTTTTCTTTTTTACTTTTAATATTTATTTATTATGTATACAATATTCTGTCTGTGTGTATATCTGCAGGCCAGAAGAGGGCACCAGACCTCATTACAGATGGTTGTGAGCCACCATGTGGTTGCCGGGAATTGAACTCAGGACCTTTGGAAGAGCAGGCAATGCTCTTAACCACTGAGCCATCTCTCCAGCCCAACTTCCTTGTTTTCTGTGTATTTCAGATGTGACTTTCTAGCCATGGGGGATTGGAACTTACTAGGTGGCATCCTAGAGGAAGTTCACTCCCATTCAACTATCGTGGGGAAAATCTGGCTGACCATCCTCTTCATCTTCCGGATGTTGGTAGTTGGTGTCGCTGCTGAGGATGTCTGGGACGATGAACAGTCCTCCTTTGCCTGCAACACCCAGCAGCCGGGTTGCAACAATATCTGCTACGATGATGCTTTCCCCATCTCTTTGATCAGATTCTGGGTTTTGCAGATCATCTTTGTGTCCTCCCCTTCTCTGGTGTACATGGGCCACGCACTTTATAGACTTAGGGACTTTGAGAAGCAAAGGCAGAAGAAGAAGTCACACCTTAGGGCCCAGATGGAGGACCCAGAGCTTGACTTGGAAGAGCAGCAAAGGGTGGAGAGGGAGCTGAGGAGACTCGAGGAGCAGAGAAGGATTCATAAAGTCCCTCTGAGAGGATGCCTGCTGCGTACTTACGTCTTACACATCCTAACCAGATCTTTGCTAGAAGTAGGGTTCATGCTAGGCCAATATATTCTCTATGGGTTTCAAATGCACCCCCTCTACAAATGCACCCGACCCCCTTGCCCCAATGCGGTGGACTGCTTTGTCTCCAGACCTACAGAGAAGACCATTTTCATGGTCTTTATGTACAGCATTGCTGCCCTCTCCTTGTTACTCAATATCCTGGAAATATTTCATCTGGGCGTCAGGAAGATCATGAGGGCACTTGACGGCAAGTCCAGCAGTGGGAACACTGAGCATGAAGCAGGCCTTCCGTTCCATTCAACCAACTACTCGGGGGCCCAGCCGTGTATGGTTTGCTCTTCTTTACCCGAAAGATTCTCCCTACTTTCAGCCAACAATAAACAGCAGGTCATCCGAGTCAACATACCAAGGTCTAAAAGCACATGGCAAATTCAACACCCCAGGCAACATGATGTGGACGTCTCCTGTAGCAAAAGAGACTGGGCTGAGAAAGTTGCAAACAGTGGACAGCTCCACGTCCACAGCCCTTGTCCCCACGATGGCAGTGCCAGAATTCAGCACCCAGGACAGCAACCGTGCCAGTCCCTCTTTGGCTCTAAGAACGCAAGGTCTCAGTCCTGGGTAGGTACTATGACAGCTTCTCCCCACTGCCCACCATCTACACTAGGAACCTGGGAGCGATCCCAGGGCCCAGAGGCCTCAGGCAAACCTCTCGCAGATCTTCAAAGTCACTTCCAAGGCAGCGATGGCAGCGCGCGCGAGAGTGGGGTCTGGGTAGACAGACTCGGCCCAGGCAGTCGCAAGGCCAGCTTTCTGTCCAGGATGCTGTCAGAAAAGGGACAACTGCACAGCGACTCAGGAAGCTCGAGGTCTCTGAATAGCTCCTGCTTGGATTGTCCACAAAGGGAAAACAGCCCTTCGCCTCTCCCATCAACCACTGGGCACAGAGCATCCATGGTAAGTAAAGGCAGCCATGTTCATCCCCCTCATCACGCTTCCCCTTTCATATATCCCGACATGGGATATATGTAGATGGGTATTAAAAGAGAGGTGGGTTGAGAGAGAAGTTAATTTATGGAAAAGCAAATTCATTCAGTTAAACTCAGTTCACTCAATTAAGTTACACTAATAGTTAAGTGATGGGTATGGTTAGGATACCATCTCCTCACTAAAGCCCACAGAGCACAGCTGTGAATGCAAGCCAGCTGAAAGCGCTATGTTGGTAAAAACTGCCGTGACAGTGGGGCCAATGGGCTGAGGAAGAAGCAGCTGATTCTAAAACCGCTGGTTGCAGACACTCCAGGGTGAAGTTACTTTGAAATGAATCCTGAAAGATGTTTCTTTAGAGCCAAGAAAACTGTGGCCCATGGAAGGCTGGACCACTAGAAGTGTGCAGACCAAGCCCTATAGCTGGTGTCTCTCGGGGAGCAGCTCTGGGAGGCCAGAGCTCAAAATAGTATGAGGGATCCAGAGACAGAGATGGCTAGAGAAGTGGGTATGAAGGCCCTGTAGGGAGGGAATGCAGAGCCATCAGAGGGTGTGAAGAAGAGCTGAGGAGGTTCAGTTGGTAAAAAATGCATTATGGTAGCAATCCATGCACCCCAGTTAAAGGATGATAAGTCTTACTTAAGAAATGGGTCTCAGAGCATTAAAACCTGCAGTACTGATACTACCTCTGTTAAAGACAAGTTTCACTAGAGAACTGGATGCATAGTGATCAGTGTTCTCCTGAATATCTGTGTGTTCATAATAACATGCAGTGCTCACCACTAGTTTCAGCCAGCTATCATATCAGATTTGTATGTACCAATTAAAGCCTTTCCTTGACTTATCATTGGTTAGGTTCTAGAAAAGGTTAGCTAATAAAGCAATGGCACAAAAATTATGTGTATGTTCATGAATGTATCTATTTTTTGTGTTGTGTTGGTAGAGGTGCTGGAAGATGGTTCAATCAGTGAAGCACTCACAGAGTTCCAATCCCCAATCCCCACATATTTCCTGGAGTGACAAAAATGCATTTGTCATCCCAGCTCTGGGGAGACAAGTAGGCTCTTTGAGGTCTCTTAGCCTGCTAGTCCTGTCAAATCAAAGATCTCTATGTTTAATGAGAGAACCTGTCTCAAAAAATAAGGTGGAGAGTGATAGAAAAAGATATTCTCTATTGATATTTATCCTCTTCACTGTGCATGAACACACACTCAACACATACAGACTCACAGACACACACACACACACTTGAAGAGAAAGCTCTGTCTGTCAGCATGAACACACACTCAACACATACAGATTCACAGACACACAACACACACTTGAAGAGAAAACTCTGCCCGTCAAAGTGTAGAGAATGACTCAGAGTAGGTGTCATTTGCAAGCTTGAGTTGCCCTCATCTAAGTAAGGAGGCCATACGCTGTTGATTAAATGCCTCACGCTGTTGATTAAATGCCTCTGGCAGCAAAGGCCAGATAGTTCACGAAGTCCAGAACTAGCACTGCACTGGTTTTAATTTTGTTCTCTGAAAAGCCACTGTGAGAGTAATGGCCCACGGGCATCATAAAGGACAGTGAATATCTATTTGGTTACTTTGTGATTCAGTAACAGAGGATGACATTTGTTTTAATGATTGCTCTCAAGAGTCAGGTTTGTTTTTGTTCCCATTAAAATGAAAACCTCTCTAAGTTTGAGGGGACCCTTAATTGAGCTCACTTGGTTGAACTCACACCTATATTTCTTCTTTGTTTTACTCTCTGTGCCAATGAATGCATCCTTCTGAGCCAGTTCAAACTTCCTTTGTATTTATAGGAACCATGTTAGTATACTAAAGCAGAACTGGACGAGGACTCTCCTTCTTAGACTTTTACTAGAAAGCTTCTCTCAAACCAATACTATGCTTAGGATCAGTGTATGAGCCTTGGCATCCTAAGCCAAATCAGAACAAGGATCTTAGTTGTGCATACATATTAAAGTCATCTTGGTGCTTGAAAGACTTTATGCTCAGAACTCACCCAGTTGTAACTAAAAATGAAGCCCTGGGGGTGGGGCATAGACAGACATCAGTATTTTTAAGACTCCCGTGGTAATTGTAACGTGTGGCCCAGGCTAAAATCATTGCTTTAGAGGAATTTTATTGACGAGTCTCCCTTCTCATCTGTCCTGGGGAAGTCAGCAAGACAACATTCATTAGCTTTCTTGCACCTCCTTCCGTCGGAGACATCGCAGTTAGCAGGGATTTTCATCCTTCAGTTCCTCTTCTGGAAGAGGACGGCAAAGCTCAGCGTCCCAGAGAAAAGATGAAATGGATAGGCCATTTTTCACCTTTTATTCTTCCCCGCATGGACTTTATTGCATTCACATATAAAAAAATAGCACCAAATAGTTTGAACTGAGGAAAAAGCACTACCAACCTCTTTATAAACACAAGACACAGGATGAGAATACAGGCGAATGGTAGAGCATTTGCCTTGCATGCACCAGGCTCTGCAAGAATAACACCAAGATCCCCCCAAACAAGACATGGAAGTCTAATCAGGCATTGTATTTGTTAATGTTCACTACTGAGATGAAATACCTTAGAGAGGCCGACTTCATAAGGAAAAGAATTCCTCTTGGCTCACAGCTATAGATGTTCAAAGCCATGGCTCCAGCTGCAGCCAGCTCTGGTGAGGGTGATCCAGCTTTGCCACATCTTCGACACAGGCACATGTTTAAGGAACATCTTGAAACAGAAACCAAACAGAAACTGGGATCCATAATCTCTCACGAGGCTTCCCAACAAAGAAAAGTCTAGAACCAGATGGATTCACTGTTGAGTTTCCCTAGACTGGATTGGGACACAACAAAGAGAAACCAACTTCTCCAATGAACATAGATGTAAACATTCTCAATAGAATATTTTCAAATCAAATTTAAGGTACATTTGAAAGATCATAACATAGAAGGTAGGGGCTGACACACCCAGCACTTGGGAGGTAGAGGCAGCTGGATCTCTGAATTTAAGGCTAACCTGGTCCATAGAACAGGTTCCCCCTGCCGGGCGATGGCGCACGCCTTTAATCCCAGTACTTGGGAGGCAGAGGCAGGCGGATCTCTGTGAGTTCGAGACCAGCCTGGTCTACAGAGCTAGTGCCAGGACAGGCTCCTAAGCCACAGAGAAACCCTGTCTCGAAAAACCAAAAATCATTTGTTATAATTCAATGTGTTTTTTTTTTTTTTTTTAAAGTCAAAAAAAAAAAAAAAAAAAAAAAAAAAAAAAAAAAAAAAAGAAAAAAGAAAAAAAAAAAGAACAAGTTCCCCATGATAGCTAGGGCTACACTGAGAAACACTTTATCAAAAAAATGATAATAATAACCCCCCCCCAATCATATACTCCATAGATAGAACAATCACTGTTTTTCACAGCAATTTCTTCAAGGTCTAAGTACTTCTAGAAAACAACTGTTCATCTTGATGTGTACCCTAGATACAGTGGAAAACAATGATTTCATTCTAATGTTCACCCTAGGTAAGATGACTCTCCTAGACTTGCTAGGGCAACATAATGTGTGGTCTATATACATAATGGAATTTCGTGCAGGTGTAAAGAAAAGTGAAATCATGACAACTGGAACTCATTAAAGTGAGTGATGGAAGCCAGAGTCAGAAAGCCAAATGTCACATTTTATCTCACATATATAACCCAGATTTAAATTTATATATACATGAATACATATGCATATTTATATATGTGTTTGTAGGTCATGGAACTAGAAAAGAAAAG
The DNA here is from genome assembly GCF_014885135.2 of Alexandromys fortis. Taxonomy (NCBI): domain Eukaryota; kingdom Metazoa; phylum Chordata; class Mammalia; order Rodentia; family Cricetidae; genus Alexandromys; species Alexandromys fortis. The sequence continues at coordinate 4,521,595 of NW_026067931.1, read as the reverse complement.
GAAGAATTCACAAAGGGAAGTGGGAAGGAAAGAGGGTGATGCAGGATAGGTCAGAGGAAAGCAGAAGGGGACTCACGGGGAGAAGAGAGGGAAGGGGCTGAAGCTGGAGAGAGGAATGGGGGCAGGAAACAAATGAGAACGTAGTGCCACACATGTGCCAAGATGCCACGATGAAGCCTAAATCTTTGTGCGCTAACCTAAAAAATTAGTTTAAGAAATAAACACAATAAGATGTACAATAATAAAAAAAACTCTAAAAAAGGGAATGTGTGTGTGTGTGGTGGCACCACGACCCACAATGTGAAGGGGCGTGGTCGATCGGTATTTAGAATTAACCAGACCAGTTTAATATAATAGATTTAGCTCTTAATAAACAAAAGAAAGAGAACTTACAAACCCAGGGTTCCAGCGATCCAGGAGCGCTGGGCAGGGAACAAAAGAGGAAGAGGCAAGCGCACCTGGATATTTTATTTATCTGGGTTTTTTTTGTGGCCCCAGGGGGACACACCCTAAACAGAATGTGATTGGCTGAAGTTCCCCATCAATAATGGGTTGAGCCTCCCACCTCTACCACTAATTAAGACAATGTCCTACAGGCTTGCCTGCAGCCCAGTCTTTGGAGGGTTTCTCAATTGCGGTCCCCTTCCCTTCTTTCAGATTACTGTAGTTTGAGTCAAATTGACATAAAACTATCCAGCAAAGAAGGAAATTTTTCTCAAAAAAAATTTTTTTTTTCTTTTTGGTTTTTGAGATAGGGTTTCTCTGTGTAGCTTTGGAGCCTGTCCCGGAACTCATTCTGTAGACCAGGCTGGTCTCAAACTCACAGAGAAATGGCTGTCTCAGTCTCTTGAGTGCTGGGGTTAAAGGCGTGCACCATCACCACCTGGCTCAATTTGTTTTCTCTTGAGACAAGATCTCTCCACAAAACTTTGGCTCTCCCAGAACTCATCCTGCAGACCAGGCCAGCCTGGAACTCTCAGAGATCCACTTGCCTCTGCCTGCCAAGTGCTGGGATTAGAGTGTGCCACCATACCCAGGTGTCTCTACATTATTATTATTATTATATGTTTTTACATTTTGAATTGTTTTTGTTTTTTTTTTAATTCTTTTTCCATTTTTATTGATTCTTTGGGAAATTCACATCATGCTCCCCAATCCCACTCATCTCCCAGTCCCTCCATATCTACCCCTCACTCCCGTAGTGCCTCCCTAAGGAGAGCTAAAAAAGAATTAAAATAAGATAAAAATAAGCAATAATAAAAAATAAAAGAAAAACACTCCATACCTCTTTCCCACCTCTCCATCACCTCTTCATTCATTGGCATTGGGAGCTGCTGTGTGTCGTGCACTAGACAGACCCTTTTGTCCAAACAGCTTTACTTGCAAATGTTCATTGTGTAATGAGTTGCTGGTCAGGGTCAAGGCCTCTGGTTTTGGTACACCATCAGTACTGGACCCTCATCGACACTCCTCTCTGATATCCTGCTGCTGTTGCCCAAGTCATGGGGATCCTGTGGCTGTGGTTCTACCCAACCAGTCCCTTCACACACTCCAATAGATGGGGTAGGTGGGTGTTGGGGTATACCAGTTTCTATCCTGGATGTATGCTTGGGTCTGCTCAGCATTATTAATAAGGATATTTGAAGGGAGATTTGTTATGGTTTATTAAACTTCTGGCCTACAAACTTTCATTATTTATCAATTGCTAAAGAGGAGGAAAACCAAACAGAGCAAGTGAAGATCGTCCCCCCCAGTTTAGCGAGGGCCTGGCTGTAGTCTCGACGGCTTCCTTGTTGGTCAGCCATGACCATTTCCATGGTTTGGGTAAGGATGTGAGTTACGTGTACCAAGGCAGCACAATTAAGTTTGGAGAGACATAGTTCTTGGGACAGGGTGTTATGATTTATGGCACAAGTGACCCTGGCGGGTCCCCCTGCTGGTGTTAGGGATAGCAGCAGGTAAGGGACAGACAGATACGTCATGCAGAGAGAGCTTGGGTTTATTTAGTGGGAGGGTATGGGATGATAGGGTGTATGGGGGGTGAGAGAGAAAGAGAGAGAAATAGAGGGACAGAGAGAGAGAGGGAAAGCAAGAGAGAACGGAAGGGGAGAGAGACAGAAAGCTGCTTCCTCAGAAAGACAGCGGGCAGAGAGAAAAAGAAAGGGGCCCAGGTGGGCTCAGAGGGAAGAAAAGAGAGAGAGAGAGAGAGAGAGAGAGAGAGAGAGAGAGAGAGAGAGAGAGGAGCTTGCCTCTTAAAGGGACAGGGTACCCAGATGACAGAGCAGGCCAGCATAAAAATCATAGCAGTTAGGGCTAAGTTAGTATTTATTGGATTTGTGAATATGCCTGTATTTTGTTCTAAGGATATCTGCTTCAATCCAAGTTCAACCTGATCCTTGCTCATCCTGCAGGGGCCATAAGAGGGCTTTGGACCCCTGAAGTTGGAGTTATAGATGGCTGGGAGCCAGGTGACATGGGTGCTGGGACCTGAAGGCTAGTTCTCTGCAAGAGCGGCAAGTGCCCTTAGCCACCGAGCCATCGCTCCAAACCCAAATCCAGCATTCTATATTTGAATTACTTTCTTTTTTTCTTTTCTTTTCTTTTTTTTTTTTTTCGAGACAGGGTTTCTCTGTGGTTTTGGAGCCTGTCCTGGCACTAGCTCTTGTAGACCAGGCTGGTCTCGAACTCACAAAGATCCGCCTGCCTCTGCCTCCCAAGTGCTGGGATTAAAGGCGTGCGCCACCACCGCCCGGCTTGAATTACTTTCTGTATAAACTGAGGGTTTTGGCACCAATGTAGAAACTGAGGCCATGACTGCCCTAAGCTATGGCTGAGGGGAAGGTTTTTACTGTACATATGAGAAAGAGTACAGCCAGAGGCATCTGGGACAGTTCAGAGCACAGAGAGAAAGCAGTAAAGGAACACAACCTCATGGGTGGGGCCATGAGATGCAGGTGGCGGGTAGGATCGGGAGAAAGGAAGACAGAGAGTACAGGCCAAGGAGAGCAAGGAGGGGGTCTAAGAGAGTGCAGAGCTGAAAAGGAAGGGTCATAAAGGAAAGAGAAGCTAGGGGAGGAAAACCCACCACCTGGAGAAGTTTTGGGCAGGGGTGGGGTGAAAGAGGTGCAGAGAGCCACAGGTGTCTGTGACGAAACCGAGGAAGTCTGGAAGCCGGCATGAGCTTTGACACACTAACAGGCACCACAGTCATTTGTCCCGAGTTTCTTTTTTGTGCATTAGTTTTCCTAGACAGGGTTCCTCTGTGTAGCTCTGGCTGTCCTGGAACTTGCTCTGTAGACCGGGCAAAGTGCTGAGATTAAAGGCGTGGGCCACCATCCAGCTCATCCTGAGTTTCTTTGGACCTGACACTTTCCCCTTTGAAGATCAGGCTAATTGGAGAATAGTTACAGTGGAGTTGGGGAGAAGGCTGATCTGCGCTTTAGCCTTTGGCATTTGGACAGACAACACAGAGGGAAAAGGAGAAAGAGGGGGCTGTTGCAGGTGGGAGCCAGTCCTTTACTGCTAAGGTTAGTGGGCGGAACCATTTCCATGCTGCACTTCCGGGACGGGCGAACTGTACAGACCTACACTGTGCTGCAGGCTTTGGATCCTTGCTGTTTGTGATGCAGATCTCCAAGCAGAATTGACGTCACAAGCTTTTGAGTCTGTTTTTTAATTCTCTTTCAGAACATGCTTCTAGAACTTTCATCTATTATGAAAAAATAACGCACTGAGAGCTCTTGCCATCTACAGGATGGAAGCTATGCCTTGGTCATCTCCAGCTGGAAGAACTCCGCACTGCTGGCCAGGGTGTTTGGCTCTGGAGTGTCTTCCCAGGCCCGTGTGTTAAAGGCTTGATCTTGGAGACTGTGGAGCCTTCAAGAGGCCCTCGTGAGAACTCTTAGTTAACCAGAGATGTGCCCTTGAAGGAAATGTGGGATTGCAGCCCCTCTCCTTTTCCTACCTTATATATTTATTAGTTTATTTATATATTTATTCATTCCTTCATTCATTATTTGTTCATTCATGAATTCATTCATTCATTCTTTATAGACAGGAGCTCTCTTCTTAGTTCTGCTGTCCTGGAACTCTAATGTAGAGCTGTCTGTTCTCTAACTCAGAGATCTGTCTGCTTCTCCCTCTCAAGTGCTGGGACTAAAGGCATGGTTACCATGTCTGGCTCCCTTCTCTTTTCTTTTGCATTCTGGCTACAAGGTAAGTTTTGTCACATGCTCCCTCCAAGACTTGCTGCCTCACCACAGCCCCCAAAGCGATGAGTTCAACTGGCCACGGGCTGAAACCTCTAAACCTGCAAGCCAAAACAACCCTTTCCACTTTGTAAGTTATTTATCTTGGGTCTTTGTTATAGTTGCAGCGAGTGCTGGGCGCACCTGGCAGGCAGGTAGGTTCACTTCTGCTGGACCCCTTTCCAGGGCTGGAGGGAGCCTCTTTCAGCTGGGCCTGCTCATTCCTGGGGCTGGAGGCAGCCTCTTTCAGCTTCACCTGCTCACGGGGCTAGAGGTGGGTGTGAAGATCCCCTAGGGAGGAATGATGAGACACAAGGATCTACAGACAACTGTGCAGCTCCCGCCCTGAAGATTAGAATGCCCTCCCCCTTCCCCACTCCCAAGCAGCTCAGTGGGACACCCAAAATCTGCAGCGGCAGACAGGGGTCCCTTTAACATGGCTCCAGTGCAAACTGGAGGCTCCAAACTCATCCTGGGCTTGAGCCTACTTCATGTCTATAAGGGAAAGGCCGACAAGAAACTGACCATGTGATGTCTCTCATCAGTTTGCTTTGTGAGCATGAAGCAAATGGAATTTTGCTTTGTCAATGCTGTCGAAATTCAGCAATGACTTAAAACACTGGGCCAATGCATCCATGACCTGGTTATATTCCTGCTGCTGCCGCTCATTGTCAGTGACGGCAAATGTTGACTGCGATCCAAAAATTACTTCCAGGGGTTACTAGGAGGTACTGTCTTGTCTTCACCCTCCCTGTGGTCACGAGCTATCTAGGAGAGGAGTGTTGAGAGACACGTGGCCCCCACTGTGCAGAGTGTCATGGTGGGTCGTGGAAAGAGTTCCTTAGCTCTTTAACACATGACCAGATTGCCCTGAAACCCTGGCCATATACCCTGCAAAGACTTCAAGTCATAAGAAGAATCGATGTGGCTCAAAGTCGTGAAGCTCTGTCATCTCTGTGTCCATGCCCTGTGTGCTGGTAGTTGTGTGCCAACTTGACACAAGCTAAAGTCATAGGGAGCCTCAACTAAGAGAATGCCTCCATAGAATTGGGTTTTAGGCAAGCCTGTAAGGCATTTTCTTAATTAGTGATTCGTGTGGGATGGCTCAGCTCACGGTGGGTGGTGCCATCCTCGGACTGGTGGTCCTAGGTTCTATAAAAAAGCAGGCTGAGCAAGCCATGAGGAGCAAGTCAGTGAGCAGCACTCCTCCATGGTCTCTGCATCATCTCCTACATCCAGGTTCCTGCCCTGTGTGAGTTCCTTCCCGGACTTCCTTCATGATAAACAGTGATATGGAAGTATAAGCCAACTAGACCCTTCCCCAACTTGCCCTTTGGTCATGGTGTTTCATCACAGCAATAGAAACCCTCACTAAGACATCCTGTGAGATAAATTTGGGTCGCTCATGTGCTACATGGCTCACAGAGTCCCATTTACCCTGTACCTGCCTGGGTTAGTGCCTGGTCTCTCTTTCCCTCCCTCCCCTCCCTCTCTCCTTTCTTTCATCCCTTCAATGTCTTCAGTGTCTCACTAAGCTCAGTATTTCCCTTCCCCCTTCCTTTTCTTCCTTCTGGGCTTGTTAGTTTTTGTTTGTTTTTAAGACTGGGACTCACTATGTAGCTCTCTTTCTCTGGCTGGCTTGAAATTTGACAGGTAACCCAGGCTGGCCTTGAACTCACTCCTCTATCTGCCAAGTGCTGGGATTAAGGCCTGCACCACCATTCTCAGTGCTTGCTACCTTTCATCAACTTGACCCAAATCTGTACACCCCAGAGAAAAGAGAATCTCAAAGGAGGAGCTGGCTCCATCAGATCGGTCTGTAGGCAATAATGAATGACGTGAAAGGGCCGGGTCCACTGTGGGCAGTGCCACCCTTGAGCGGGTGGGCCTGGGGAGTAGAAAACTGTAACCTGTAAGCTAAAAGAAAGCCCCCCCCCTACCCCAAGTTGGTTCTGATCAATGTTTTATCACAGCAACAGAACACACTCTAACACCCTTTCCTTCTTCCCTTTCTTGGTAGACCCTTTCAGGTCTACTTACCTGTCCCTGCCTTGTAAGTGCCCAGTTTCTCCTTTCCTTCCCTCCCTCCCTCTCTGCACCCACCTTCCTTCTTTCCTCCTTTCTCTTTCTTCCCTCCTTCCAAACATGATTTCAGGATGTTACCCAGGCTAGTCTTTATCTCTTGGCCTCAAGTGGTGTCTCTGTCTCAGCCTCCCAAGTACTTGGAAATACCACAGGTACCTACCGTGGCATCTGGCATGGGGATTTGTTATTTCTCATGGAAATAACTCCAGCACCTACTTAACCAACCCTTCTCCCCAACACACCTTTCTTTGTTTCAGTCCTGTGATTACAGCATCAGGTAATATTGGTTGGGATAGATTATTATTTATTTTATGATTTTTTTAATTAACATTTTTGTGAGGTACAAAATAATAGGTTTCATGGGACACTTCCATACATAAATATCACGTGCTTACCTCATAGCCATCAATAATCACCCTCTCCTGTTTCTCTATCATCCTTTCTTGTTTGCACCTCTCCCTCCTATTGGTCCTCCTCATCCATCCAAATAGTTCTTTTATTTTTGGGTTGTGTATATATGCGTGCATTTAAGGCTAGATCCTGAAAATGAGTAAAAACACAATTTGTTTTTCCGAGTCTGGCTTATTTTGTTCAATGCAATGATCTCCAGTTCTATTCATTTTTTTTTCTGTAAATAACATACTTTACTTCCTTATGCCGGAATAAAACTTCATTGTGTATGTACACCATACTTTGGTATTGGTCCATCTGTTGGTTATCTAGGCTGTTCCATATCTTGGCTATTGTGGAGAGTATTCAGGAATAAATATATGACTGTGCAATTGTCACTGTGGTGTGGACCTGGGACCTCTAGACATAGCACCCAGGAGTGGCATAGGTAGATCTTACAGTGTTTTTTTTTTTTTTTTTCTGAGGCCTCTCCATGCTGATTTCCATAGTAGGTTGACCATATTCTCACTAGCCCTAGTCAAGACCTCTTCTCCACCCATCCTCATCAGAATTTGTTGTTTGCTTTCTTGACTGTGGTGCAATGAATTCTCAATGTAGTTTTGATTTGCATTTTCCTGATGACTAAGGATGTTGAGCATTTTTTTCTTTTTTCATTTATTTATTTATTTATTTATTTAGTATACAATATTCTATCTGTGTGCATGTCTGCAGACCAGAAGAGGGCACCAGACCTTATTACAGATGATTGTGAGCCACCATGTGGTTGCTGGGAATTGAACTCAGAACCTTTGGAAGAGCAGGCAATGCTCTTAACCACTGAGCCATCTCTCCAGCCCCCGAGCATTTTTTTCATCTATTGGTCATTTACTTGTACTTCCTTGCCCATTTAATTGACTGCTATGTGTAAATTGTGTGTGGGGTAGGGGGGTGGGTGCATGCATGTGCACCTGTTTGCACATGTGCAGAGGCCATGGTAGGGCACCAGGTATCCTCTTTTGTCATTATCCACCTCATTCCTTCAAGGCAGGGTCCTTTCCTGACCTTGGAATTTGTTTCCAAGTAGGCTGGCAGTCGGCAAGCCTCAGTGATCCTCTATCTCTGCCTGCCCTGCTCAGTGTTGGGGTCACAAGATTGCATGGAGACCACACTCGGTCGTGTGGCTGCTGGGATTTTAACTCTGGTCCTCACATTGTATAGAAAGGGCCTTTGTTTGTTGAGTCAGCTCTTCTGCTGTTTCAAACAGTGTCTTGGAAACAGGGTTTTGGCAGGTAAGGGCACCTGCCACCAAACCTGGCAGTTCACAGCCTCGGATTGTCCTCCTTCCAAGTCTTCCAAGAAGCTAGGGTTACAAGGATGCCTCACTGTGCCTCACAACAGTATGTATTCTTTGTCGGAGAGGTGCGTGCTAGATGCATCGGCAATCCCAGAAATCAACGTCTTCCTCCCTCCCTGTCCTGGTTAGTTTTTATCAACTTCACACAAACTAGAGTCCTGCAGGAAGAGGGAACTTCAGCTAAGGGATTGTCTGCCTCCAAATCGAGCTAGTTTCTACAGACTATTACCTAGATAGCTAAAGATGAAATCAACCCTTTCCTTTCTAGGTTGCGTTTGGCAGTGTTTTATCACAGCCGTATAAAGCAAGCTAGAATACTCCCTCTATTTTTATTTACAGTAATGGAAATTGAATTCAAAGCTTTGTACATAGCAGGCAGGTATTGCACCGCTGAGCTACACTCTTACGGGTCTTTCTTTACATTGCTAGTTCTCTAATAACGACATGGAGACTGTTTATTCATTATGAAAACTTGGCCTTAGTTTATGCTAAGGTGATATTTATACACTCTGTAAAAATGTATTGCTCTGATTGGTCTGCCCACAATGCAGACACTGGTCACGGAATACATCTTCCTAGCTCGCGTGTATTCCCTGACCACAACCGTCAACTTCTGTCCTTGGTAAAACCATCACACGTGCTATTTGTTCGCCGTTACGTTCTCATTTACTCTCACTTAAATCGTCGAGATGGCAGCCTCATTGTTCTAATTTTAAAAAAGGTGTGTGAGAAAGAAAGAGACGCCATAGGACAGGGCTCACATGGAAAGTTTATTGGAAAAGGAGAGAGACGGGACAGAAAAGGGACAGAGATGGGGCAGAGACTGGTCCCTGGGAACAAGAATGGTAAGAAAGAAAGGGTGGTGGGGAGAGGGGGAGGGGGAGAGAGGCGGTGGGCAAGACCCACTTTTTAAAAGGGAAAATAACGAATGTGCGCAGGAGGTGCTTAGTGGCTGCAGCTGAGGTTATCCTGTCAGGACCCCAAGGGCAGGCCAGTGCAGATGCCTGAATACTAACACTCACTATGTTCCCATCCTGGCCTTAAATGTGTATGTGAGCATTTAAGCACCGCTTTAATCATGTAAGCATCACTTGAGAGTGATGCTGTTTCAGCCTCCGGAGTAACTGGACCTGGGTATGTGTCACTACACCTGGCTTCCTTTTAGTCAACCCTCGATGTAATTGTAGATTCACGCAGAGTTGTAAAAAACAGTTTATTATCCACGGCAACGTTTGCACAGCTACAGTGGGGTATCGAAAGTGGAAGTGGTTCTAACATCTGTTATCCAATTTCATGTGCAATGGGATTTTTTAAAATTCATGTTAAAAATAGCATTATCTTTTTTTTTTCCCCCCTGAGTCCGGGTGTCTCTGTGTATCTTTGTAGCCTGTCCTGGAACTCGCTCTGTAGACCAGGCTGACCTTGAACTCACAGAAACTCTGCCTGCTGGGATTAAAGGCTTGAGCCACCACCACCTGGCACATTACTAAATTCTTAAGATTTCTCATCTTATCAGTCAGGAAACAGGAAAGGTCCAATCACAGGGCAAGAGATGGCCTTTTGTGGAGAAAACTTGAGGTTTTCTACTCTGCAAAATTTAACGCAGGATCAGAGACTTTTACAATGCAGAATGATATGTCTTTATTTCATCAACAGAAATGGCGTCTAGACAAAATTCAGTTAACACTAGCAATTCAACTGAGTGATTTTTTTTGCACAATAGTGTATTTACAACGAGTAAATGAAGTCTCAATTCATTAATCCATAGCAATGCTTTTCCCCAAAAAGGTAAAAATTCTTAGTTACAGAGAATAAGCATCAACAGCCATCTCAATATCTTTACAAGAAAAACCACAAGAAAAACCACAATCACTTAGGAAAAAATAAGGCCAAGCGTAAGAACTTGTACAATAAAATGATGCGTTGAATTAAGTTACATTAATCGCATAGAATCTGTGTAAAAAGTTATGTAGAAAAACACCTGATGTAACCTGTTACAGTCGTTGACCAGTTATGAGAGGTACGGAGGGTTATACAGGTAGATATGTGTGAAAACTGTCCGTATTGTTTGAGCTGGGGAGGAGGAGAGGAGGGGCTGCAGCCCCTTGCATACACTGAGAAGACCCTGTTTTGCATATGGCCTCTGGAGTTCGTAAGGCATATATCAGAGGTGCACTTGCATCAGACTGGTTCTGGAACAAATTCCCACAGGCCCTCTTGCCTTGAATGGCTCACCGTGTCTATTGAGTACCCGAAGCTCCCAAATGCATCTGCAATCTTCCTGATAAATTCATTACAAGTGCCAGGCTCTTGTGTCAGAGTGTGAAGGGGCATCCCAGCATTGCCACAGCCAAAATACGTGGTCAGGACCCAAGGGGAGGCCAACTCTTTGCCCCCAGAGACATGTTTGGTAGAAGATTTAGCACCCATCTGTAGGAAAACCCATTTTTGTCCAAGTCCCTTCACTTTTTCCTGATATATGTTTGATTATTCCCACGGGAGCGTTTGGCACTGAGTGTGAGTCTACCTGAAACGAGTGGTCTTGATACACTTCCATGAATAGCCATTGTTTTATCTGAGGTCAATAAACTGGAATGAAAATGAAAGCCAAGAGTTTATCCATCGCTTGATAGAGAAATGCATACACCATGCCACGACATCAAACCAAAGCTATAAAAGTTGGCCTTTGCAACCAAGTGGGTATTCTTCACAAAATGGCAGCATCATTTCATATTACAATTAAAATGCACTAATAATTCACTTGTTATAAATATGATCTCCCAGGGTGGAGTGTAGGAAAATACTATACAATTACTTTGCAAGTAATGTTTTTGCACCATCAGTTGAATAATTTACCTTTGATCTGCTACGACAAGTCTCTTCAATGTACAAGTACTATTTGCACACACTACTTATGCACAAATATATCCTATGCTACAGCATCAGTCTTTTGACACTTGGGTCATGAGATGGCTCGGGCAGTATTATACATTTTGAACACAAAATAACTCCATGCACAGACTTCCTTTATGAATACCAACCCTACAAGGCATTTGCGGACTGACTCGCCAGAAATGGAATCTGCAACAAAATCCTCAAGGAAATACGAACTCATGATACAACAAAGAGCTTTATTCTTTCAAAATAATCCCTTACTTTAGTCTGCTGTGTGTGTGTGTGTGTGTGTGTGTGTGTGTGTGCGCGCGCGTGCGTGCGTGCACACGTGCGGTGGGGGTATTGAGGAGGGAGAGAGAGAGATCTGAGGAGAAACCTTGATTCTTGCTCTCGTCGAGATCCGAGAGTCCCCCTCCACTGTAGGCAACAGCGGAGCAGTTTGGAGTCAACAATCAATCAACAGCTCCTGGTTTAAGTGGGCCACCAGAAATATGCAATCAAGGACAGACTGACTCATTTGGGAGGACTCTGTGATTCCATTGGCTGCAGAGCAGCCCCTGGGGCAAGACTGGGCAATTTCTGAAAAGGTTTATACTTTCAAGCCTTTGTATGCTTCATCTTTTCTTCTCTAGTGGCAAACCATAAGCTATTAGAACACAAGTGTAGGCTTCAGCCAGTCCTCCACGCAGGTCCTGCGTGTGCCCTGGAGCTCCTTCCAGGAGAAGGGGCAGTTAGCACACTAGTCACTAGCCATCTTAAACCTTCGTTGGCAAAGTAATGCAAGGATTACATCCAGAGTTATAGTGCATGTTAAGAAGCAGCATACCTTGAGAGAGACAGCAAATAAATTACTTGTATGACATAAAAACAACGCTTTTCTACTGCAGCATCACGCCTGACGCCTGAGTCATTGTGAGGGAACCTGGGAGAGAAGTAGCAGGATGGCCTAGTAACTCTGCCAACTTTTAAAAAAGTTTTTTTTTTTTTTTAATAACTGCTTTGTTCCAGAATCAGGAAGTCATGAAGTTTCGACTTTATTCAAGGCACCCCCAGATAACGCAGAGAAATAAACACACATGGCTAAGCACACAGCTGCCTACAGCCTGGGCAACCTGACACAGGGAGACAAAGGCTGCTCCAAGGGAGGGCTGTGTCTGGGAAGGATTCTGTCAGTCTTAGCGTCACCTGTGCCAGCCCTGGACCTTCACATTCACCCCTCAGCCTCAGGGAAACCCAACCAGGCTGCCACTGTGACCCTCCTATACAGCCTGTGATTGGAGTGTCCTATATCCTCAAAAGAAAAGACCTTCAAACATGCAACTAAATGTCCCCTTAATATGCAAACACTCTCCTCTGTTCTCGTCCCTTCTCTTTTCTATAGAGAGAACGAGACGGACAGAGGGACCCCAGGGAAGGACAGATTGGGGGGGGTTTCTGAATTCTACTTGAAGAATTTAAGATTCTGGTCCCCAGTGAGCCTTCCCTTTGAATCAACCCAGGTACGCTTTTGATAAGCAATGGTTTGGAACGGTAACGGACAGATATGTCCCATGAGCAATTACACACAGTCAGCTGCCGTTCCTGGTGGGTACTGAATGAGATCACTTGTTAAAAATACCAACGTAATAGAGTAAGTTTTTAGAGTAAGTTTTAAAGATTAGTTCCCATGGCAGAGATTGGGTGGAAGAAGAGGGAAAAAAAAATGGTGGAGAGGCTAATAGAAGGAAGAAGAGAGTGGGGTTAGGGCGGAGAGAAATGAGGAGACCCGGCCCCCAGCCCCCACCCTAGGAACCACACAGGGCCGAGCTACTGGTGACACAGAAACTTGGGGGTAAACTGTGGAATGCGGCACAGGACAGCACAAGACAAGCCGAGAGGCTGTTCTGCGCTGCTGACCGCCCGAGCGGAAAACAAGCCTTTGTGTTTCTTTAGAAGAGGTCACTTCAAAAGGCAATCAGAGAGTTAAGAGAAAGAAAAAAAAAATACTGTCTGCTGACTCCTGCATGGTCATAGGCAGCTGTGGGCATCACGTGATTCACATTAGGTTAAATGCTAGCTTTACCAGCTTTTCACGAAGGCTGGCCTCCTGGTGAAGCAGGGAACCGTTGGACTAGACCAAGAAACGCCAATGGCGTGATGAGGATGGCAGTTCCAGCCCCGCTGTATCAAAATCTGTACACACACGCACACACGCACACACCACACATACTCAAAACTCAGAGGCAGGTTTCAAAAATGGACCTATTTTAAAAGAAGTCATTTCCCCCTTAAATTCTACTGCACGAACCAACAGCTTCTGGCATTCGTACATATTTTAAACATTTAGCACTACTACTGGTACAGAAAGAAGCTAAAAAAATACTAGAACATATGTTGCCAGGGTTCTACCTTTGCCTACTAGCCATACACTAACTTCCCCTTTCGCATGCAGCTTTAATATTGTCCAAGAACAATGGCACAGATGAGGAAACAAAGTCAACCAACTGTCTATCCCCCACGACCCTCTACCCTATCCCAACATCAGTTTTCCGGACAACTTCGCACAGCTGGAGCGGTCTCCAGGCTACCGAGTGAGCCGAGAGAAGAAAGAGACCACTGGGAGGAGGGAGCTGACGCCTCCTTGGGGCACACATTCCGTAAACATGGCTTGGGCCAGGATACCTTAGTGCCAAGGAAGCTGCTCTCTAGGTTTGCAAGCAAACTAGTTTTCAGCAAGGGAAGCAGACTGTTATCTGGGGAGGAAAAGGTGTGTGTGGAGGGGAGGGTTTTGGGGATGGGCAGAGGGCTCCTAGGGGTATCTGTTCAATGCCTTGAACGAAGCGGGCTTTCAGAGAAGGGATGGGATATGGGGTGGGGGGGAGACAAAACCCTCATGGTACAGGGAGCATTTGAAGAACAGAAGGAAAAGGGCCCATTAGCCTCTGCCCACGTGGATCTCAGGCTCGATGCTGCCGTGTTCTTTCCTATTCTCACTGAGCTTGTTAACACAGGGGGCCGAGGCTATGATTCAAATACCCTCAGGTCTGGGCAGGAAAGTTGGGAGACTGGCTGGTTAGCTGTGCCCCTCAGAGAAGCGGACATTTCTGAGCACACACGCACGTGGAGGCCGGAACGAAATGCCAACATGAACGGGATTCCTCCCTGGGTAAGGAAGCCGGTCTCCCTTGGCTTTCTTGTCACCTCTGCCTGTGGGTTCTCCCACGCCACAGGATCCTGTTCCTTTGATATCAGTCCCGTGAGCCATCACATTCTCTCCCCACGTAGGAACTGAACATCCAGTGTCAGCGCTGATTTCTCTGCACTTCAGCTTTTACTTAGGGAAGGTGGGGAGTAAGTGAGCTACAAAAATAGTCAAGCAGATTGTTGTCTACACATCCTAGGATGGGTTCATTATTTGGCAAGATTGGTTTTTTTTTTCTACATAATTATCACCTGAGAGCTTTTTAAATTAGCTAAAATGTTTTACTTTTTAACTAAAAGCAAAGAACATACAATATACTTGAGTTAGACTGAAGTTACAACTTCATTTAAGAAAATAGGTTTGACTCAAAACTCAGTGCAAGTGGCACAGTTGGCCATTGCTGTACAGTATCTGTAACAACAAGAGAGAACACAAGGAGAAAAGAACAGACCCACGATGCTCACGCGACACCATTCGGTGGTGTCGGAACCAAACCCACAAAAGTAAAAGGTCTGAGATTAAACCTTGAGAAAAAGCTTCCAACATTGAATTTTGTCTGTAAATAAGTACAGATTGAAACTGAACTGTGAAGCAAGAAAAATGACCGTGTTGACAGTTACAAAACCAGTTCTGGCATCAGAGACAAAAGAGGAATGTTGGAACCTGTTTTTTTTTTTTTTGTAAATGATAAACAAAGTTTCCAGTTTTAGGATGAGAAAATTGAGGCATGCAGGACTTTTGCATATGGATATATATTTCATATATATTATATATAATATGTACAGTATAGCTATAAAACTTTGATGTGTATAGAAGCTGTCTTCAATGAAAAAAATTGAACATTCAGAAGAAATTCCTGAGATAGGGTTTGTGACATGGGCCACTGAGAAAAAAAATCCGTGGTTGGGTCTTAGAGGTGTAGTCTATCCCTGTGAAGTCTGCAATGAACCCACAGACAGACAGTGTCCGCACTGCTGTCTTCCTTGCCGGGGCAAGGGGTAGCACCATTGTGAAGGTAACCGGCACTCCTGCTTACGGAGAGGAGGGAATACTTCGGAACAGTATTGCTAAGACTGCTGTAGTGTGCACCAGATTTGCTCTTGGTCCTTCGAGACACAGATGAACAGCGCCACTGGCCGGCAGAGGAACGCCTGACCGGAGCGGTGTGAGGACTGGAGGCAGGGCTGACCGTACCGGCTAGGCGTAATCTTTCCTGGGCTGTTCGTCTGTCGTACACTTCTCAGTCATTTCCTGGCAGAAGTCCACGGTCACGGACTGGCTCCTGGCTTCTAGAGGAGGTCCTCTTTCCGGGAAGGTCCCAGGGTCAGTGCCTTCCAGTCTCCTCCCAGAGGTACAATTCTCAGAGGTGTTGCTGGGCACCCAGGGGAGCCCAGGCGCAGCTGCCCCTGGCTCCAGGCAGCAGGGTACGTTTCCTCCTGCTGCACACTGGGAGGGTGCCAGGCTCTGCTCGACCCCCAAAGGAGGGGGGTTAACACTGGCTCCGGGGAGATCCATGGGTACGAGGACAGGGCAGTATCGGTGCAAGGCCTGGATCTGCTCTGGGCTCTGGATGTCTCGGCAGACCTCCTGTGAGAGGCAGGAGAAGTTGTCCAGGAGCTCCCCCATGCATGCTTTCAGCTGATTCCTTTCTGACAACAGCTTCTCTTTCTCACACACCTGGGAGGAAGAAACGAGAAGGCCTGATCAAGCCTGCGCGAAAGGACACGAAGTCTCATTTCAGAGGGTTCTCAAACCTTTGTTTTGGCATCCTGTATTGTAACCTAACTTCAGATCGACTAGTCCAGAATCTAGCACGTTAAGGCACATTGTCCAGGGACTGTGGCTTTCACACACTTCTGTCACACGTCACAGCTGAGCGGCTAGCTGCCTTACCACATGGGCACTGACACCCAGGTGGTGTTCCTCCCTCTGTGGCCCAGGAAGCAACAGGCCGAGTCAGTCACCGCCAACAGTAAAGCTGTAGAGAGTCAAGTGACATTCCCCTCTCCTGGAGTTTGGAGTTTGTAGGAACTGACTGGAAAACTCGTGGTTCCAAATCTTAGAGTCGAAAAATCTTCCCCTAATATGTTAGGTTACTATTTTTGTGGGGTAAAAAAAAAGTCAACTAACTGTTTGATTTTTTTAAAATTTTTATTTTAATTTTCGAGACAGGGTTTCTCCGTAGCTTTTGGTTCCTGTCCTGGAACTAGCTCTTCTAGACCAGGCTGGCCTCGAACTCACAGAGATCGGCCTGCCTCTGCCTCCCGAGTGCTGTGATTAAAGGCGTGCGCCACCACCTCCCGGCCTGTTTGATATTTTGAAAAAGATAGGGAAAAAACCAAAACAAAACAAAAGAGAAAAAAAAAAAAACCCAAACCAAACCAAAAACACGCCAGCAAGCGGCCAGGGGTCAAGGGTGGGAGGGAGAGAGGGTGGCGCCCGTGAATCTACTCCATACACTACGGCACTGTCAGCGCCCTGTGCAAACTCATACAGTGCACAATAGTGTGAACTCTAGAGCAGGGTGTTAGATGAACATGGTATGTGAACGCAGGCTCGTCCTTCACAACAAACATTCTGCTCTTGTCGGGAGTGTCCAGAGTCAGGGACATTTGGGAACCCCCGATACTCCATTCAGTTTTGCTAGGAGTCTAAAACTATTATGAAGAAGAAAGCCTATTTACAGAAAAACAAGCAAGCAAACAAGACAGCTTATCAGCGGCTTTGTGTGGTAGACCTGACCAGCGGACTCCCCAGCTTCTAGAGCTCAGCAGACTGGAGACGGCACATCCTCTGTAGGACACTGGGAACCACGCTCTGAGTCCTGAGCAGGGATCAGCCCTGGGTACTGGATGGAGGGGCAGGGACGGACACGTGGAGTCTGTGCTCTAATATACCAGCCCACGGTTCTAAGATGTTTCTCCTATTAAACAAATTCTAAATATGCTCCTGGATTTCTTACCCTTGTCACCCCCTGAGAGATGAGTTTAGCCCCGAAGAGGAGACAAATTCAAGTTATACTGTCAATATTTGTGTGAGGAAGTGTGGAAAGGGTTCATGACACTCACACATTATAGTTATCTATCTATCTATCTATCTATCTATCTATCTATCTATCTATATCTCTATCTATCTATCTATCTATCTATCTATCTATCTATCTATCTATCTATCTATCTATCTATCTATCTATCTATCTATCTAATCTATCTACCACTATAGCAGCCCAAGAAATGGGATGTCCGTAGCCGTGTGAGGAGAGTGGTAGCCAGCCCTCTGCCAGTCTTGCGGGCAAGCTGAGGCAAGCTTGGAGGAGAAGTGAAGGGGAGGGAGAGAGGAGCAGGTCCCTGACACAGGAACTGTGCATGTCCTGATATGAATGCAATCTGGCAGGCAGCGTGGGTATGTGTGCTAGAGAGAGATTTATACGGGGAAAGGACACCTGCTAAAATATTTATAAATTTATCTAGAAAACATGTTTTAAAAATGAAAAATAAGCAGATGTACAAGTGCAGCTTGAGAGAAATACATTATGTGCATCTGCAAACTAGGGAGCCGAGCATGTGGGAGACATGGGGGGGGGCAGGAACTGAGTACAGGGCCTGTCGGGAACGGTGCCGCGGCAGACCAGGCTGGCCGGCCCTGACCACTCAAGTCATCCCCGCCACTGAGTCATAAGCGAGCGGGTCCAGCGACTTGGCCTCCTCTCCACTGAACCCGGGGGTCTAAAAATGAGGGCCAGTGCGTTCTGGGAAAGGAGTCTGGGGCCCTTCTGTTGCGACCCCTCGCTCTAGGCACTACTGCCTGTGGGCCTGCCTGCTCATTTAAAATTTGTTCTGGACACTTCGTGGGAGAAGAAAATAGGGTGGCAGAAGTGACATGGTTTTGGCTTTCCTCAGAAAAGGAAGAACAGCCTTGGTTAAAGCCAGGGAACCTCGGGGGTACATGCCTACCCTACCAAAGCCTGGGAGGCAGAGGCAGAGGCAGGAGGCCTGCGTTTAAAGCCAGCCTGGTCTACATAGGAAGATCCTCTTGTAAGAAACCAAAACTGAAGCCAAAGACCCTATTATGAATCTCTAAGTCACAGGTGTACAGATGTGTGTGGATGGACATGTGGAACTCTTGTTCAGCACTGAGGCAAGAGGACAAGAGTTTTTTTTTTCTTTTTCCAACTTGATACAAGCTAGCATAATCTGGGAAGAGGGACTGTCAGTTGAGGAACTGCCTCCATCAGACTGGCCTGTGGGCAAGTCTATGGGGGGCATTTTATTGATTAATGGTTGATGTAGGAGGGCCCAGTCCACTGTGCATGGTACCACCCTTGGGCTGGTGGTCCTGGGATGTATATGGAAGAAAGCTGAGCAAGCCAGTGAGCACGGCTTGCTCCGTGCCTTCGGCATTGGCTGGTTCGTGCCTCCAGTTCCTGCTCTGACCTCCCTTCACAATGGACTGTGATTGGGATGAATATGCCATCATACCGTTCCTGTCTCAAGGTGCTTCTGGTGGCGGCGTTAGAAAGCAAAATAAAACACAGAGTGTATTATTTAAGACCTGGAAAATGCTGACGGAGGGAGAGCAGTGTTGTTTTGCTCTTTCAACTGAACGAACCAATAGAGTGTTTTAGATATTTGCCTGGTATATAGCTTAGATCTTTACTGTGTGCTCAGAATCACACAATTACATGGGCCAGAATGCTAGTTATGAAAATCAGTCATAGGAGTAGAGGGTTAGTTTAGAAGAGTACCTGGTGTTCATATGCATACAGTGCACATGCATAACACACATTTGGAAAATAAAAAGAACCAATTTCATAAGGAACTTGAAGGATATGACACACGATGACACACCTGTACATCTACATACATTCCAGATACACATCTATTGCTTCTGCTGAGAATAAAGCCAGATGTCCCTGACGGGTAACCTGTCCCTCCACTTCTCCAGCTCTAACGGATGTGACGACTACCTGCTCCCCTACTCACCAGCTTTCGTATCTCACACTCTAAATTCTGAATGCAGTCCAGCTTCCTCTTGCGACAGCGCTGGGCGGCAATGCGGTTCTTGCTGCGCCTCCGGATGTCGTGAATGAACTCCAACTGTTCTGAGGTCAGCTTGTGCATCTTAATCATCATCTGGAAGTCGTTCCTGGGAAGATCTGTGATCTGATCTACAGGAAAAGGAAGTTTAACCTGGAACCAAGAACACCAAAGCGGGGTTAGAGCAGCTGGAGCAAGACACCACAGAACGGTAAAACTTCTTTAAAACATTGTGTGTGTGTGTGTGTTTGTGCGCACGTGTGCGTGTGTATGTTGGTATGTGCACACATATGTAGGTACCCACTGAGGCCACAAGAGAGTGTAAGACAGTTGTGCCTACTGTAGGTGCTGGGAACCAAACTTGGGTCTTTGCAAGAGCAGTACACATTTTTCAACTGCTGAGCCTTTTGTCCAGCCCCAATGAAACCTCACCTGTTGGCTTGCTTGTTTTTCCATTTTGTTTTTAATTTTATGCGTATAGGTGTTTTGCATGCATGCACCTCTCTGCATCATGTGTACAGTGCCTATGGATGCTGGAAAATGGCGTTGGCTTCCTTGGGACGGGAACTATAGAGGGTTGTGAGACACCATGTGGGGGCTGGGAGTTGAAGCTGAGTCCTCTGGAAGAGCAGTCAGTGCTCTAAACTGCGTAGCCACCTCTCCAGTCCCCAAATCATTTTTTTTTAAAGATGACCAAATCATATGGAAACCACTGAAAGCAGGTAGTGATTCATAATCTCTTGTGTCAATAACAGTGAGGTGAAATATTTGTATAATTAAACAATACAAACACATACAAGAAAGACAGGTGTGGTGGTGTATAACTCTAATCCCGACACTCAGGAGGAGGACGAGGAAGAGGAGGACTGAGCACAGCATAGGCTACATAGTAAGTTTGAAGCCAGTCTGGGGTACAAAGTGAGAATATGTCTCAACACACACACACACACACACACACACACACACACACACACACGCACGCACATCAAGAAAGGAAAATGCAATAGAAACAGACACAAATTATAATGTTATTATTCCTGAGGTTCACACCGGAAACTGTTAATTTTAGGGAGACTACGGCTTATCAACGCTCTCTTCAACAAGTTCCACAAGTGAGCTCAACAAAGTGATCGATGTAAAGTTATCTTCTAAGGACTGATGCAAAGACTTGAAAGATAGGCGAGTACACCTTGAAGACACAGAACATACGCAACAGTCAGCAAAAGTCTTTGTTACACATACAAAACACAAGGAGATAGCCTGCCCGGATAGGAGGTCTCAGAAATGGGCTTTACTGCTCACACGGAATGAGAACTCAAGGAGGTGACGTCACTTCTGTGAACCTCAATTTCCTCATGTGCAAAACAAGGATGCTTTCTAGGTTTGTGTTACGTTAGGCACTTAGAATATTTATTTAAAAAATGGCCACCAAAAAAAAATGGCCACCATACCTTACATTTCCTCTTACAACATAATGCTGCTATTCCTCTACCAAGATGCACAAGCCTTCCTTCTGATAGGTGCATCTCAGCGGATGGCGTTATGTGTTCTTTCTTATTTCTTTCTTTCTTTCTTTCTTTCTTTCTTTCTTTCTTTCTTTCTTTCTTTTTTCTTTTTTAAATTTATTTATTTATTAAAGATTTCTGCCTCCTCCCCGCCACTGCCTCCCTGAGGCTGTGCCTTGAAGGGCACCGAGACTCGTACTTAGTCCCGCTACACTGGCTGCTCTGTAGGGCAGACCTGGTGCCTCCAGCTCACTGCCTCTGTCCTGCCAGTTACTTGAATGGACCACCTGGGAAACACATTCATTTATTTTGAACTCAGTTTTCTTCTCTCACTGTATGGGTTTCTGGGAGTCAGACTCGGCAGGCACCCTGACATGATGAACCATCTTGCCAGTTCGGAAGTGGATCCTTGAAGTTAGTGAGATACTCAGATGACTGTAGCCCCAGCCAACACCCGACTTCAATCTCAACAGACACCTGACCCTGGAAAGGCTCAGATGGGCCTGCTGAGTTCCTGACACTCAGAAACTGCAAGAGATGCTAAGTGGCCCACTGCTGCTGTAAGCCAATAAGATTTGGGGTCGTTTATCACGTGGAAATGCATATTTTATCACCAAGATTCCTACTTTCAAGTCCTTGACAAGTTAAGGCAAACACTTTCTAGAGAGAGAATGACGGGCTGGAGAGATGGCTCAGTAGTTAAGAGCACCGGCTGTTTTTCTCAGGACCCACTTGAGAGCTCACAACCATCTGTATCTACAGTTCCAGGGGATCCAACATCCTTTCCTCCTCTGACCTCTGTGGACACCAGGCACTCAGGAAGGTATGCAGACAGACATATACACAGGCAAAACAACCATAAAGTAAAAATAAGAAATTCCAAAATAATAGAGAGAGAATGACATGCCCTTGGAGGTGTCTTCTCTGTGTTGTTAAATTCTGGTATGTATTATTTCTTAAGAACAGCAGCTACAGAGGCCTGACATAGTGACACATGTCTATAAACCCAGAAGTAGAGGCATGAAAATTAGAAATTCAGGGCCATCCATAGCTACAACATGAGTTTGAGACCAGCCTGGGTTAAAGCAATAGATTCATGCCTAATTCAGAGGGTGAGACACAAACCCAGGCTCCCCATCTCTAAAGCCTCATCAGGACCACAGGGTTTGGGGCTCAGGTCTGCAATGTCTAAAAGTTTATTCCTGCCTTCGCTGAGGCGGCGCTGACAGTTTGGGGACTTCCTTAACTATTTATGTTTCTGCAGCTCCTGGAAAGCTGCAATCTCAGTAATCCCAGGAGGTGGAGGCTGGAGAACCAGGAGCTCAAGGGCATCCTCGGCTACACGTGGAGCTAGAGGCCAGCCTGGGCTACTACACCCAGCTCAGGCTCAGGTTCCTTTTTTCTTCAAGATAGGGTTTCTCTGTAGCTTTGGAGCCTGACCTGGAACTAGCTCTTGTAGACCAGGCTGGCCACAAACTCACAGAGATCCCCCTGCCTCTGCCTCCTGAGTGCTGGAATTAAAGGCGTGCACCACCACCCAACGACCTGGTTCAGGCTATTTTTTCTCACAAATTTTGTTTTTGGCTGGGCCAGCAGGTGGCACTATAAGCCTAAATGTTATGAGTTAGGCTAACACTATCAGTCAGGAAGGCTAATTTAGCATGGTGGGTCACACCTTTAATCTCAGCAGTTGAGAGGCAAGAGGCCGAGGCAGGAGAATCTTTGTGAGTTTGGGAAAACACAAACCAACACTTACCCCCGCCAAAAAAAAAAACCCCAAAAAAATCAAAACCCCAAAACCACAACAAAACAAAACAAAAAAAATTGACAGCAGTCACATTAAATGAAGTAAAAATAAAATAAAACAAAACAGGTAAATTTAATTCCAAGAACATGTTATTTATCCCAATACATGAAATATTTATAACATGCAATTTATATAAGTTGCTAATTAAAAAAATATATTGATAAAAATTTTAAATCCAAAGCACATTTATTTGTTCTAGTAAATCACAATTCGGATGAGCCCTCATAAAAAAAGGCATGTGGGGGGGGCAGCCACTAATCTCATACAGCTCTCAGGAGAAACGGTCCCTAGAAAAAGCCTGTGGGCCTGGGTTTCATTGCTCAAAATATTCTAGCGAAGAAAGCATCCTTATTTGTTAGTCTTCAGATGGTGGAGTGTTGAGTCTATGTTCTCTAAGAGGCCAAGGACGTGGCTCTTCTAGCTTAAACTCAGAAATACAGTTGTGTCACAGAGACACGAGGCCCAGCAGTCCTGGCCTTTGTGCCCAGTTGCCCACCACGCACAAAGGCAAGGCAAGCCCGTTAAAGAATCATTTGCCTTTCCCATGCTCGGGGGAACATGCTTCGTCGGGTTACTTCCTAGCTGAGAGCTTATTCCATGTGGCATTTGTGGAAGGCTCCCAGAGGATGCTCTGATTTGAACCCCACATGGTGAATGTGAGTCCCACGACATCTGCAAAACTTCAGCCCAAGAACAGGAAACTGTAGGGGAATAATTACACCACTGAGGGCCCAGCCCTGCTCTGAGTGCTAAACACAAGCAGTCAGGACAAACAGTTCCTTTTCAGGGGCTGGGCAAGGCCTTGGTTTGTGGGGCTGTGTTTCTATAAGGCTTACACTGATAGGGAAGACTGCTAATTTCCCTTCGGATATCTGTAAACAGATAGTTAGATCCTAGATGGTTCCTAGCACAGACATCAATATTAGAGGCACTGAATTTGGGCATTACAAAGGTTGTGTGCACTCTTAGGGCTCATGGGACTCCTACTTCTGCTGACAGTGGAGCCACCCTGCTTCAGTTCCAGATCGCATTGACTTATTTTCTGAAAGAAAACACGCCAACAGTGCAATCACAAGGAGAGTCAAAAGGGCTTCCGCACCAAACGCTATTGTATTTAAAATGATCTAGACAGCAAACACAACACAGGCAGATAGACGGAGGGTTGGCAGGAGAAAGGGAAAAATCAACAAAGGCAGTGTCAAAGTCCTGGAAGCAAATGCAAACCCCACAGAAAATTTCATCAGGGCTTTTGCAATCACGCTGCTCTTTAAAGCGGGTCAGGGGGCGAAGAAAGGAGTCAACCGCGGGCTTTCTGTCCTACCAGGGGTGAGGGAACCTCATTCTTGTGGTGGGTTTGTGCTTTTAGATTTGCTAGCCATACCGAAAGGAAGAACTTACAGTGACTACAGGTGGGAGCACCTGCTGTGCTCCCCAAGGGGCAGAGAGGCTTCATCACATCCCTTCTGTGTTTCTGAGTCAATGGGCACTCCTGGAGACCAGCAGCAGCCCCAGGCCTTCGACTAGGAAAGTTCTCCTCATAGGCTTTTGTGGACGCACATGTTCCCCACCCAGGGCTGGAAGCCGGGTGATGTGGCAGGGCCTTGCAAATTTCAACAGCACAGAGAAGGCCAAGGCGGTCTTCTCTTTCTTCCAGAAGCTGAATACAGCAGCCCCCGCAAAAAGCTCGTGGGGCTTGCTGTTTGAGTCCCTGCTCCTGCACAACACATCCTTTCACACTGCACTTCTCATCAGAGGTGTTTACTCTCTGGGTCCCCAGAGACAGCGCAGAACAGACAATAGGACACGAAGAAACATTCTGCAGGCTCTCACTGCCCCCTGTCTGAACGGCCTGCAGTTACATTCAGTGGACTCTGGGTTGGGAGGCTGCGTAGCAGACGTGCCTGTGGGTTTGTAGGTGACGCCTCTCTTTAGTTGTCAACTACTTTGGTTCTCAGTTAAGGCTCAGAGATTCAGGAATAGCCACTGAGTCAGCAGACCAAGGGCCAAAGAGGGCACTACAGGCCATGGCTGTGGTTTGCACAATACGTTCCTGTTGGCTGTACCCAATCTTATACCAAAGTGCTGACTCTTCTCAAACCTCTGGAACTCACAGGGAGTGCAGGATTAGAGGTCATTTTCCAGTATGGGACGTATGCTGCCCAGCAAAGAATGCCCAAGGGAGGTTAGACTTTGTGAGAGCCCCAGCTCTTGAGCCATCTGTGAAGTGGATTCCTGCAGCACAACCAGGGGCCTCTGATCTAGAGAGAGCAAAGGGCAGAGGACCTGCTGAAGGATGCATGAAACCTAAACCTCCCTTCTCAGCACATCTGCATGGCTAGATAGAAAGCCTGGACCAGGGAGGTTGGACAAGCTGCAGGCAGACCTGGGAGGCGGTGTTTCCTTTTCATCAGTCAGAAAACTACTTGCTAACAACCGCCCACATCCTGGAGCTTAAGCTACCCTCCCCATCTCCATTAAAAATATAATCAAAAACACCACTTCCTATGCAGAATTCAAATATGAGACAAAAGAAGAAAAGTTCCCACTCTGAAACAATGCCTATCTTGCCTTGATGGATTTCTCTGCAATGTTTGCTCTGCAGTTTTCACTCGCTATCTTGCTTCACCAAGTCTGTGAACACACATTTTACTGCCTGCTGCTTCCAGTGTGCTGGCTGAAGGATATTGGAGAAGGAGGGTGGAGAAACAGAAGAACGGACTGTGAAGTTTTTCTGCTTCCCTTCTCGGGTCTTACCAGATATGAGCTGAAGCCATAGGCACACAGTGCCAGACTGAGTGGGCACCTTGGAGGCCATGACAATATATGGGCTCTCCAAGACCAAGAGATAGATGCTCCCGTATCACCTCCCTTCTACTCGGTATCCCAGACACCAGGGGTTCACTCTGAAGACTACAAAGACTACTAGCTATGTGGTCCCAGGTAACTCATTCTCTCTGTCCTGAACCTTTTGAGGTTCTGTGAGTCAGAGATAATACTTGTCTCATTGGAATGGCTATGGAGAATAAAATGAGGTAACAGAGAAAGGACCTGCTCTGTGGGTGAGCTAAGACCCATCTTTCCTTGTTCTATGGTTTCCAGACATATAACATTAGGAATTCCAAACACTGAGAATGTTCTAGACAATATAAAAATTCTGTTTTGATTATGAACACAGCTGACTTCTATGCTGCCATTCAAAATCTTCTTTTTATTAAGCAGATCAATTACAGACACTTGCAGAAACAAATCACAGGGATGACTGCAAAAATCTTACACAGAAAGTTTTCAAGTTAACTGGGAAGAAGGGGTTCATGGGGGCAGGAAGGGATGAGAGGGAATACCTGGGATTAAAAATGACCAAAATAAGCTGGGTATGGTGGGATAAACCTTTAAACTCGGGAGGCAGAGGCAGGTCTCTGTGAGTTAGAGGCAGCCTGGTCTATAGACTGAGTTCTAGGACAGTTGGAGCTACATAGAGAGACTCTGTCTCAGAAAGAAAAAGGAAGGAACAAAGAAAAAGACAAGTATATTATATATGTGTATGAAATTGTCAAAGAATAATAGAATAATGGTTTAAAAATTATCAAAGAAAGATAAAAATGAAAATAAACAGAATATCCAACTCAGTAATTTGGTGAGAAGAATTAGACATGGCTATTCTGTACTATTTTAATGGTGGCTCCCCTCCCTCACACACATCCCCCCCTTTTCACTTTGTTTTGTTTAATACAGGGCCTCGTAGTTCAGGCTGGCCTTGAACTTGTGACTCTCCTGCCTCCACCTCCTAAATGCTGGGATTACAAGGCACATGAGACTATGCCTGGCTACTATCATATGCTTTTATTCCTCTCCAAATGAAGCATGTCAATAAAGAAAGTCCAGCTAACCAGGGCCTTTGGATATGGAAATAAACCATCTTCCCAGTGTTTCTTTCCTGAAACCACAGTCACTTAGAAAGGCTTTGGGAACTTACTATAGGGCACCGACACTTGGAAGAGAACTGTGACTTTTGTACAGCTTTCAAAATCTAAAACAGACTGGTCAACATAGGAGATGCCATGTCCTATCCATTAGATGGACACACAGAGAAGAATAAGTATTGGCAGAGAGAGGACAAACTGGATCCCTCCTAGACTGATTGGGGGAGGGGGGATGCAAAAACGGTATAGTTGCCGTGGAAACGGCTGTGTAGTTCCTCAAAAGGCCACAGATAGAGTCATCACATGATCCAACAATTCCACTTAGAGACAGGTAACAAAGGGACTGGAAGCCTGTCTACAAAAACCTGGCATGCAAATACTCACAGCACCATTCTAAAATACACCCAGGAGAAATCGGAACCAACCAAAACTCTCTCAAGCAATGATGGATCCATAAAATGTGGTATGCCCTAACAAAATATATCAGCAATTAGAAGGATGGAGCTCTGATATACCAAAATACACCAGATGGGTCTATCTACGGAAGAGATAAGCTTTGAAAATGCTATCCTAAATGAAGAAAGCCAAATACCATTTACACAGGACAGGGGTGGACGGGTGCTCACCTGGGGTGGAGGGAAAGGAGCCATGAGGAAGACCTGCTACTGGGGAACAGTATTATTCCTGGGGTGAAGAAACTATGCTAGTTCACAAACTGGGGGTGGCTGCAGAGCACTGCGAAAATATTAAAAACACTGAGCTTTTCATTCTCATAGGGTGAATTTTATGGTACGGAGATTGTATTTTATTTAAAAATTTATGATTTATGTGTATAGGTGTTTTGCCTACATGTATGTCGGGTCAGTGCACCATGAATATGCAGTAACTGCAGAGGCCAGAGCTACAGAAGAAGGCTGTGATCTGCCATGTGGGTGGGCGCTGGGAATCGAACCTGGGCCCTCCAAAAGAGCAGACAGTACTTTTAACTGCTGAGTCAACTCTCCAACCCAATAACTGAAGCTTTTTCAAAGCTAGGGAAGGGAGAACAAGGATGGGAAAAGTCTGTTTTATGCCCTAGGAGAGTTATTTAACACGGTCATAGATTTTACAGAAAGCAAGGCATGTTAATGTTTTTCTTCTGGTCCAGCATTTTGGCTCAGAAGATGGAGAGACGCTGCAGGGCTATCTACGCAGGTGGCCGGTTGAGAGAGGAGCCCCAGGTTTTATCTCAGACTCGGTTGTGTCTTATGGTTTACTTGGAAGAAAACACTCAAACCCTATCTGGGTAGAATCCAAGATAGATACTATTGTATCTTATGGATCAGTTCAAGAAAACAAGTTAAAACTCATGGGAACTCGGTGTATTTGGGGGCAGAACTTCTACCTACGCCAAGTCACTCCTGAAGCAAGTCACTAACTCCCAGGGGGACCTTCATGCCGAGGGCCTGGGTGGTTCTGGGAAGTAACTTCCACCACTGGGGAAAAACCTCAGCTTTGCTAGCCTCCTCCTGCCCAACACAAGCTACTGAGAAGGTTGGCGTGTGACTCATGAAACGGCAGGGAGTTTTGGCAAATGTGTCCTTCACTGCTTATGAATGCTTTACAGGTTTGTTTTGAAAAGTAAAAATAAAAATTAAATGCAAGGGCATTTTAAGGGGAGACTTGTCCTGTCTGTGGCTGCTTCATGGGTTGAATGATTCCTCCCCCTGTGTCACGGTTTTCAGTTCTAAGGTGGAGATTGACCTAGTCCAACAGAGAAGAAAATGTGTCTATGGACGGCATTGGCTATCTGTTTTGTTATTTGTTTTTTTTTTTCCCCCTCCAAGACAGAGTTTCACTGTGTAATCCTGGCTATCCTGGAACTCACTGTTGTAGACAAGGCTGGCCTGGAACTCACATTGTAGACAAGGCTAGCCTTGAACTCATAGAGATCCACCAGCCTCTGCTTCCAGAATGCTGGGATTAAAGACATGCACCACCACCACCCAGCTGGCATATCTTGGGTATCTGAAACTGATAGTTCCTAAGAAACATGACTTCCTGGGCTAAGTGTAGGGTCTTCAAAAGACCTCAAAGGCTCAGAAGCATTTGTCCTGACTCTGCCAGTTGTTGAGAAGATCAGCTGTGGGATGGAGCTGACTCCGTGACTAACTTTCTGCATGAGGCACACTTAAAACAGTTCCAGGGACAAAAAGCAAACCTCACAAAAGCTGTCAGAGGAAAGAAGACAAGAGGAGAGAACACAACCTGCTCTTGGTTTTTAGAAGCCTCAGTCTTCTGTTAGGAACAGGGCTGCATGTCACAGGCATCGACAGTAACCCCATCCCAAACTCCAGGGGAGAAGATATGAACAAGAAGGCCGCCCGTCCAGAGTGCCTTCATAATTTCTATTGTTTAAATTAAATCCTTTTCAGTGGTTTTCTGTCTTTCTCTATTTCTGCCAGACACTAACAGGAAAGCCGGGACCAGGCAGGCTAGCAAAGAAGAGGAAGTGAAGCCAGGGTGTGTCTAGAGCTACTAGGCAGCGTTGGAGTCCATCTTCAAAACAGCCTGAAGTTAGAGCTCCCGGCATGTGCGTTCTGCCCCGCGGCCCTGTGGATGCTGAATCAACCACACGTGGCTCCTAGGCTACCTCACCTCGCCTCTCACGCATTCCTGCTATCTGGCAGAGCTAACCTTTGCTGAGCAAGAAAGGCCGAAAAGCAGGTAAGTACGGAGAGCACTGGCCTCATGGGCAGCTCCCTCCCTTCCTGTCCTTCCTCTCTTTCCTTCCTTCTCTCATTTTTTTTTTCAGGGACTGAATCCACGACCAGGCCAAGGCAGACAAGCACCCTGCCATGGGGCCACAGCCCCAACCCATATGTCTTCTTTCTGTGTTTTTCAGACACGGGGAAAGACCTGTCACTGGGTTTGCTCACTTCTGCTCCCGAGACAGGTGTGAGCCACAGCGGCAGTCTCTGGGTGGGTCTCTGTCAATCAGCAAGGCAGTGCAGTAGATACCAGGTCACGACCTAGACATGCTTAGATCTGTCTAGGCAACATTCAAATTACTAGGGAACTGGGGACCTCTGGGACTCCCACTCTTCTTTCTCGTAGTTATGTGAGTCTTGCTTGTGATGTAGCCAGTACTGTCCCCACTCCTGCTCCCAGAGACAGTGACCCACAGATGAAGTCTTTATATACTTTTTATCGACAAAGCACAATGCTTTCAGGCTGGACAGAAACACTATCCACTAAATGAATGTCTTCTTATCGCTGGTGGGAGCTTGGGAAGCGAGCCCTGACACAGCTGTGTGTGTTGACTAGGGCGCTTCTGCCGGGATCCCGTGTCTAGGATGGACGATAAGCATTCTGTCATCGGCGCTGTGATAGAGACAGAGCCACCTTGTGTCTTGTTGACAAGAAATACTTACAAGGTGCAGGAAAAGCACCTGTTTGGCAGGCTCTGTTTGGCTCCAGTTCATCACTTTGAAGGAGCTTATGCATTGCCCTTCATAACGAAGGGGTGAAGAGCAAACATGAGGGCATCCTTCCAAAGTCGGTAGAAGACAGGGGAGAAGAAAGGGGGGAGACTGAAAGCACCCCCCCAACACACTTACATGCACTGCATTCAGTTTGCCTCTGCTCACTGAGCACTGGAATCCAGGTTAGACATAGAAGGCTTTCTAAGACTGAAGGGAGTAATTTGGAATCACCTTGCAGCATTCTGCTTCCAAGGAAGGAAGGGACAGTCCACTTCCTGCTACCAGACCATTGACTGCCACCTTTAAACTTGACATGTGTGCTGGTGACATACAAATTAGTTATCTGGAAGGAGGGAATCTTAATTGAGAAAAATGCCTTCATAAGATCTGGGTGTAAGGCATTTTTTTAAATTAGTTACTGATGAGGGAGGGCCCAGCCCATTGTGGGTAGGGTCATCCCTGGAATGGTGGTCCTCGGTTCTACAAGAAAGCAGACAGAGAGAGCCTTGGGGGAGGAGTGAGCTGGGAAGCAGCAACCCTCCATGGCCTCTGCATCAGCTCCTGCCTCCAGGATCCTGCCCTGTCCTGACCTCCTTTGATGATGAACAGCAATATGGAAGTGTAAGCCAAATAAACCCTTTCCTCCCCAACTTCTGTTTTGGTCGTGGTGTTTCATCACAGCAATGGTAACCCTAACTAAGACAACACATACGAACAGTCTCAGAATGATGCTTGAGAGGAACAATTCAGGTCAAGGACTGAGACAGCAGGTCATACGTTTGAACTCAGGTGGATTCCCTACCTCCTGGCCCCTGTCCTGCACAGGACACGACTCACTGTCTGCTTCTGAGAATGATCCAGATTCGTCACTGGAATTGGTTCCGTAAGACTGCTCACATTTAATTTGGGGTCGGACTTGGTTGTACATCCCATCTCCCATCAGGCCCGGTTCCTGGTGTTCTGTGGCAAGGAATCTGGCTCCCTGGGAACAGGGTGAGGAGGAGAACTCACAGAGAGGGAGGCTGCAGGGGGAGCCCCCGCTCCCATCCTCTGCATAGGAATAGGAGGAGCAGGAGCTGGAGGTCCTGGTTCTGGTCTCTAATGGAGGAGAGCGAGGACAGACTTTGATTGGCACCGGGCAGCTGGTGTTGGGCCGTATCCTGCCTGGCAAGTGGTCAGCCATCAGTCCGCTGTGGGAGTAGGCCTGTGAGCTGGGGAGGGACTGGCCAGTCCCTACCCATAGACTTTTTGGCACCGGCTCAGAGAGGTCTTTGTCCAAATTGCTCACCCCAGAATACGAATGCACTGGAGTGCTCACTTGGTCACACGTGCTCGAGGAGAAGATGACACTCCTCCGGTCCAGCTCTCCCTCCTGTTTGCAGAGAGCCTCCGGCCCAGGCCCCCTGAGCGGCGACCCCATCGTGAAGTTGGACACATCCTTCTGGCCCACGTGGGGCTGTCCATAATTCCCTGTGAAAGGGGTGTAGTCAGTTTTAAGGTCACCCTGAGAGATCCCCTTGTTAAAAGGGCACGCCGAACTCCTGACAAAGTGTTGCTGAGATGTACCTGGCAGGCCAGACGACTCCACACCCTTTGCTATACTGAACAGAGACCGTAGACAGGAAGGTGAGGACACATTCCTGGATCTGTCCAGGCAGGTGGCTCCTATAGGGGTACTGGGGGTAGGGGTAGGGCTGGGCTGTTTCCGGTCCATCTCAACATCCCCCGGTCTGTCTTTGATGTCAGTTTCATCTCCAGACAGGCAGAGTGTGACGCTCTCCTCCTCGGTCTCTTCACTGGGTGGCTCACTCTTAATCTGTCCCCTGGAGAGCCCCGGTTTGAGGCTATTGCCTGGGCTGTCTTCATTGAACGTGTTTGCAAACCCTGAGGTACTGTGTGAGGACGCACTGTAGACATTCTTGGTACATGCAAGCTGGTACTTCTTGTATCTAGGGTACTGTGTCAACGCATCCTTTTCTAAGTTTTCCTTGGTGTCTGTGGGTACCTCAGACTCAGGTAGCAAGGCTTCCTTCTCGGCTACAGGAATGGCAGCGGCCTCAAAGCCGATGGGGTCGGTGGGGCAAGCCATCTTCGCTGTCTCTGAGTCCATCGTCTCTTCCTCCTCCTCCTCTTCTCCTGCAGAGTTCCCATGGTCCTCTTGGGGGCGCTGGCATGCGCTGTCCTTCCGGCACACAAACAGGCCATCCTCACTGTTCAGGAGCTGCGTCTGCAGGAAGCTGAAGCAGGAGTCCTCCAGATTGTGCATGCGCAGGAACTCGGCGCAGCGGATGACCTCGCGGATGTTCTCTCTGCTGAGTAACAGCTTGGCAGTGTAGGCAAACTGGAGCAGTGGCCCAAAGCCCCTGGCCGTGACCTGCAAAACAAACAGGGAAATTGCCAACGTTACCATCAGCACTGCTATTGTCCTGGATTTCTCAACCAAAGCAAGATAACCAGACAGTGCTAATGCCCTGGAATAAAAACCGCAAAGGACCGGTTAATCACGTCCTGGGTCAGCAATGCTTCCGCGTCCAATAATTAGTGCCTGTCTCATGCCTGCCACCTCCGTGCTTCACGGCACGAGCAGAACAGAACCACCAGGGTCAAGGGGCGAAGCAAGATGACAAAGGGCTCACTGTTTACACCGATGAAATGTCCTGGTGAAAACGCACAGAACAATGGGAAGCCTATTCATTTCTGTCCCCGTCGGTCCTGTCGAGGGCCAGTGTACACAAGAGGGGGTGCTGTGACTCTTCTTGAAGCCAAGGAAAGCATTAACATCTTCTTGTCAACCACAAAAAATGGCAGGGTAGCCCTGTCAAAAATGCACTCTATGGAGTTTTAAAAACAGTTTCTCATTAAAATGTTAAAAGAAACATGGAAAATCTCTCCTCACCACAGTTTCTACTTGGGATAGTTCTCCTCCTCCTCTTTCTTTTTTTTCTTCTCAAGACAGGGTCTCACTATGTACATCTGGGTGTCCTGGAACTCACCAATGTAGACCAGAGAGTCCTCAAATTCACAGAGATCTGCCTGCCTCTAATCTCCCAAGTGCTGAGATTAAAGATGTTCACCACTATGCCCAGCCCTACTTGGATTTTTCCTTCCTTCCTTCCTTCCTTCCTTCCTTCCTTCCTTCCTTCCTTCCTTCCTTCCTTTCTTCCTTCCTTCCTTCCTTTTCTTTTTGATTCATTTATTTATTTATTATATATACAGTGTTCCGTCTGTATGTCTGCCTGAACGCCAGAAGAAGGCACCAGATCTCATTATAATGGCTGTGAGCTACCACGTGGCTGCCGGGAATTGAACTCAGGACCTCTGGAAGAATAGCCGGTGCTCTTAATCTCTGAGCCGGCTCTCCAGCTCCCCTACTTGGGATTTTCCGTCATCATGTCATACCTGATCTTACAAAAAAACCAAAGATGATGACAATTGTCAAGAAGAAATTAACTCCTGGTTCAGAAAGAGTTAGGGTATACAGATCTACACAATCTGGTTGTCATTTCAACGGTTGTGGCCTCCAAGTAGCAAAGGACATGTACTATCCCTTCCCTAATTATTATTAGTAGTTTTAGTATGAAGCTGTCTAAAATCTCCTCTGGATATGCCTAATAATGCATTTGCTGCTTCTCCAGTGTATTTTACAGACACATGTATGCACAGGCACACACACAATGACTTAGACAATTAAAAATATGTTGCTTGTGGTTAACTGATGTTTTTAAAGATAGAAACATCTAAATGCAGGGGTTTGGGGTAGGCTTCCTTACCCTGCATATAATATTTGGTATCCTGTAGATCCTTACTGACCCTGCCGCTGATCCAGGGGAAAGGCAGACAGAGTTATAGAGCGTGTGAACACATTAAACAGAGCGGCCGCTATGGGTGCTTGCCGAAGCTACAGTGGTCACAGGTTTCCAGGGGTGGGCAGGGGAAACAACGACACTGAGGGAGATGGAGTGGTAAGATTGGGGGGACTTCTGTAATCTCTGACTTCTTGCATCAGGCAGGGTCCAAACTCATTAAAAGACCCTGCCTCTACCACAGAAGACTCAATGCATTTTGTCCTCTCAACTCTTGTAGCCAGAGAGCGGAAATGTAATGCCAGGACCCATTCTTCAGGGCACACAGTGACTGGGGTTTTAAATGTTGATATTGTTGAAGTACTTACTAAAAATCCAAATAAAAATAATCAACTAGATAATAAGTTCAAAGGAATCCAGCCACCAGAAACACGCTGATTTGGAATAAGATGTGTCTAGAGGAAATATTATATTTGTGAAGGAATTAAAGGGCAAGAAAGGGAGAAATTAAATTGTTATTTTCTGATGACATGATTTTTAAAAGTAGGTAACTCTGAAGAGTCTACAAGTTATGATCACGAGCTAAAAGTAATTAAATACAAAAATCAACATTAAAAAAGCCAGCAGCATTTCTACAAACTTCAACAAAAATCCCATTTACAATAGCTACACAAAACACTTAGAAATAAATCTAGCCAATGAGGTAAAAGATCTCCACAGTGAAAACTATGAAACTCTAGATGAAACTGGAGACAGACAGACAGAAGGGTATTGTGTATGAGTAGCCTCGAAGAGTAAACCCTGTTAAAACATTCATATTATCCAAGCAAACCTACGATCCAATGCAACCTTTCTCTTCTGGCGGTGTACACAGCATCTCCCACCACTGTGAAAGCTAGCCAGAAGTGGCCCAACTTCTATGGAAGTGGTGTCATTAGCAGTACGGTCCTACCATCAAGTTCTGGGAGGCCATCAAGAGCAATGACAATGGCCATTAATGTTTGGGGGATTTATGGGACCTTGTTGGCCAAAAACTCTAAAACAGTAACCCATTCCAGCATGTGGCATCTAGTTGAGAGCTTGGTTCTCCTGTTATAGGGTGTTCTGGTTGGTTCTTTGCTAACCTGACGTAAGTTGGAATATCAGTTAAAGAAATGCCGCTATCAGTTTAGCCTGCAAGCAGGTCTGTGAAGAATTTTCTTGACTGCTGTGGGTGGTACCACCCCTGGGGAGGTGGTCCCTAGTGGTATAAGAGAGCAAGATGAACAAGCATTTCTCCATGGTCTCTACTTTAGTTCCTGTCCTATCCCTGAATAACAGACTGTAAGTTTTAAGGTGAAATAAACAGTTTTCGCTCAAAAGTTCCTTTTGGTCAGGCTTTTTTTTTTTTTTTTTTTTTTAAATCACAGCAACAGAAACCTAACTAGAACATAAGGTAACTCAATTAAAACCTTTTTTTTTTCTCTGTAGTTTGGAACCTGTTCTGTGACTAGCTCTTGTAGACCAGGCTAGCCTCAAACTCACAGAGATCTACCTGCCTCTGCTTCCTGAGTACTGGGATTAAAGGCGTGCGCCACCACCGCCCCACTCCATTTAAACTTTTACTAGATGCATATTGATACATTTTATGGAGTTCCTATAGTAGTAGATGGCTTTTCCAAATCTGGCACTGCCTCTTAATTTTATTAGTTTTTCTTTTACAATGTGCTGTGAGTTGCTGTCCAATATGCCAAGCAACTGCCATCTTGTTCCCTTGTGAAAGTTCATCTCAGCTGAGCTGTTGGTGGTTTATACCCTAGCACAGCAAGGAGATACTTGCTTGAATGAGTATCCGCAACTCTCAACTACTAACTCCCACTGGCAATGCTGCATGTAGCTTGGGGGAGGGGCTAGAGTATTTAGAGCCTATCAGTTAGGAGAGACTAGATGGGTCTATGGGAGGCCTGCCATTGCTACTGGGTAAGGCTTGTCAGGTACAGCTAGTTGGAGAAGGAGAGCACATAACCATGTAAGTAATCTCTTACTTCTATACTCTGTAAGGATGCCATAAACATAGGGGCTCTATGTAGTGAACTTTGGGGGAAATCATGTTTCAGGTTGGTCATTAAGACTTTGGGAGGAGGAGTAGACATTG
This sequence comes from Alexandromys fortis, assembly GCF_014885135.2. Taxonomy (NCBI): domain Eukaryota; kingdom Metazoa; phylum Chordata; class Mammalia; order Rodentia; family Cricetidae; genus Alexandromys; species Alexandromys fortis. The sequence goes on along the minus strand of NW_026067931.1, from coordinate 4,485,774 downwards.
CTTTGTAGCACCAGTATGGAACCACAAAAGATCCAAAACAACCAAAGAGATCTACAAGAAAAATAATAAGGCGAGAAGCATGGTACTACTCTTTTTCAAAGACAACATGAACTGCAGCGACCCAGGAGGCATTGTCACGGCATTCCATAGGACCAGACCAGGGGAATGAAACAGAGAGCCCGGAAACAAACCCATGCATTTACAGACAGCTGTTCTGACAAAGGTGCTAAGAACACACAACAGAGAAAGAACAATCACTTCTGTTAATGCCGCTGCAAAGACTGTACAACTATACAGAATGAAAACAGACCCTTGTCTCTCCCCAGACACAAACATCCGCTCAAAGTATATGAAAGGCTTAAATGTAGGCTCTCAAACTGCGAAACTTCTAGAAGAAAGCATGGAAGCATGCATGAAATTCCATTATATTGGTCTGGACTATGATGGTTTTGGATATGACCTAGCATATACTGCCTCATTTTTTGGGTATGAAGAAATAAAAGCAAAAATAGAAAATGGGATTATATCAGAATTTAAAAAGTCTATACATAGCAAAGGAAATAACAGAGTGCAAAGAGAACCAACAAAATAAGAGAAGATATTTGCAAACTCTACATTTACTACAGGACAAATGTAAAAAGGAAAAAAAAAAAACGTATGAGGCCAGCTATGGGGGTCAACCATTTAATCTCAGTGCTCAAGAAGCAGAAGCAGGCAGATCTTTGTGAGTTTGAGGTCAGCCTGGTCTACATAAGGAGTTCCATGTCAGCCAGGGCTGTCAGCTGAAAACCCAGCAAATACATGAGAAGAGACTGGTGGCCTGCAGGTCCCTTGAACACACTCAACGGGATCCCAGGACACAGTTAAGTCCCTGTTTGTTTATGCTGTGGGTCAAGGCTGTATTCATACAATGCAATGTGCACATTTACAATGGCCACTGTAGAGAAACTCCAGGTAATGGTAATAGGTCCAAATATACACAAAGCAAGTGCCTATGGCGCCTTCTGAACAGGGCTAAAGCCAGCAAAGGTCATCAACATACTAGATTAGCCTTCACGTCTCCAAAGATGCTTCCACAACTTGCCTATTTTGAGGACCACTTAAATCAGCTCATTGTATCAGATGGCCAATGTCCAAGTAGCGATGGGAAGCTGTACATTCATAAGGCTGTGATTACATCTGCATTGCTATTTACTCTGTTCTTAAGGAGTAAGTGTCTGATAATGGAAAAAAGTAAGAAGGGAGGGAGGCAGAGAATCCTTTCCAACACCAATGACCCATAAAATTGCATTTAAAAATCCAAGGATCATAAAGTGGGATGAAGTGGTTAGAAATAGAAAACCAGTTCCGTTCCACTGCTGTTAATGAGCACCATCTCCTTGCTGTGATGAACGTGGACATATCTAGGCTAAAGCTCCCCCCCCCCCCCCCCCCCCCCCCCCGGCATTCAGGAACGTTCCAAAGGCATGGCGAACAGATAGTAAGTACAACGTTAGGAAGAACTTGGAATAATAGCCTTTGATTGGCATACCCTGGATGGATGACTCTGAAGAACATTTTTTCATCATGCATAGCTATATTGCTCTCTGGCCTGGAATTCACAGACATGCTATACAGATGATACTAGACCTCACATCCAGAGCAGATAGAACATTCCATGTGGGACTGAGACCAGGAAGGGTGCAGGGACTAATATTTTCCAGCTTTGTGTGTCCTACTGGCTACTGATCTTAGTCAATGATTGGGATACATGAGGCAGTGACATCAACCTATAGGTGTTAGTTCTGAAAGTAGTAAGACCAGGCCACCAAACCCACATGGACATGAGTCAACACATTGACAATGGCCTATCAGAACTTTGGCCCTTAACCCTTAATTCCTTTGGGTTCTGGACTCACTGTTTCCATGTAGTTAATGCAAGGAAGATGAGCTAATAAACACCCAGCTAGCAGGACACACGGTGTATGCAATTTGAGGGATGGGGAGCTCATTACGTCCCAAGGAACCCATCTTGCTACTGAGAAGAGCTTATGATAAGAAACACGGTTGGCCTTTAAACATATGTATGTGTATGTATATATATGTGTGTGTGTGTATATATATATATATATATATATAT
>NW_026067931.1:4468331-4483623 GCF_014885135.2 Alexandromys fortis | reverse complement strand
ATATATGAGTCCCATGACTTTTGTGGGGATAACCAATTGGGTTTGATGTGAGCGCCACAGGAGATAATTTTGCACGTCTGGTGTACTGTAAACCTGGTCAAAAGCTCATTGCTGGGGAGGTGATAAGGAAGGTGTATGTGCAACCTTCTACTGTTGTTTTATTAAGAGGACAGATTATCAAACTGCCTTCGAAATATTTATGTCTCGACCCATATATCTGTGCCGCTCTCATCTCTGGTTAGGGAAGCATCTTTCAGTCATGAGCTGCAGTCACTGTAAAGATTCATAACTGGTCATCGTGTGGAGACTAAGTGTAAGTACTGAGCCCTCAATGGGATATTACATCAACCCAAGGCTCAGTGACCATCATGGAGGAGGGGCAGACAAACGATGGGGAGGAGTCTGGTAAAACACTGTCTTCTCGTCATGACATGGCCACTGCACTCATGAGTGCACAGCATCTGGGGTTACACAAGACCTACAGGAGCTTAAGCTGGGTAGTAATTCTGGTGTGGATGGGGGAAGGGGTCATGAGGTCCCTCCCCCAACTTAGGAGTCACTGGCAACTGACTGCTGCTGGGGAAAGGGAAAGGGGAGTAACTGTTTTGGAGGTGCAGCCTTTAGTGTGTTGCTCCAGTGGACGGCTCCGTATCCCTGGATGGGCAGCATTGATGGGACTCAGTAGCTTAGTAAAAACAAATACAGAAAAGGACATGAAGTTAGGAGAGGTGGAGGGGGAGCTGGAGGGGAAAATAAGGAGTGGATATCAGCAAAATACATTGCATAAAGTGATAAATTGTCAAATAAAATATTGTATATTTAAAATGGGGGCTGGAGGGCTGGAGAGATGGCTCAGCGGTTAAAAGCATTCCTCTTGTAGAGGACCCAAGTTTGGCTCCCAGAACCCACAGTTGTTGTAGAATATTATTTTAACTGTGTAAAGGTGTGTTACACTTGTTTATGCTGTGGAATATTACTTTAACTGTGTAAAGGTGTGTTATATTTGTTTACATTGTGGAATATTACTTTAACCGTGTAAAGGTGTGTTACATTTGTTTATGTTGTGGAATATTACTTTAACCGTGTAAAGGTGTGTTATATTTGTTTACATTGTGGAATATTACTTTAACTGTGTAAAGCTGTGTTACATTTGTTTATATTGCGGAATATTTAACTATGTAAAGGTGTGTTACATTTGTTTATGTTGTGGAATATTTAACTGTGTAAAGGTGTGTTACACTTGTTTATGTTGTGGAATATTTAACTGTGTAAAGGTGTGTTATATTTGTTTACATTGTGGAATATTACTTTAACTGTGTAAAGGTGTGTTACATTTGTTTATGTTGTGGAATATTTAACTGTGTAAAGGTGTGTTACATTTGTTTATGTTGTGGAATATTTAACTGTGTAAAGGTGTGTTACATTTGTTTATGTTGTGGTATATTATTTTAACCGTGTAAAGGTGTGTTACACTTGTTTATGCTGTGGAATATTACTTTAACTGTGTAAAGGTGTGTTACATTTGTCTATGCGGCATTTATTTAATGAGGCAAGGATGCGTGTTTAACTATGTAAAGATGTGTTGCATTTGTTTCACCTTGCTTGCCTAAGGCACCTGACTGATCTATTAAAAAGCTGAACAGCTAATAGCTACACAGAGAAAGGATAGGTGTGGCTCGCAGGCAGAGAGAATAAATGGGAGGAGAAATCTAGGCTAGGGAGAGGAACAAGAGGAAAAAGAGGAGAGGAGAATGAGGGAGATGTCTGGGGGCCAGAATCCAGGCAGTTGCCAGCCAGCCAGACATGAGAAGCAGTGAAAGTAAGATATACAGAAGGAAAGAAAAGTAAAAAGTCCCAAGGCAAAAGGAAGATAAAGAGAAACAGGATAATTTAAGTTAAAAGAGCTAGTCAGAAACGAGCCTAAGCTAGGCTGAGCATTCAAAACTAGTCTCTCTGTCATGATTTGGGAGCTGGTTGGTGGTGTAAAAGAAAGGGCCTGCAAACACATTAGGCAGCTCAAATCTGCTTAAAACTCTAGTTTGTTTTTTGAGACAGGGTTTCTCTGTGGATCTTTGACTGTCATGGAACTCACTCTGGCTGGGTGGTGGTGGCGCATGCCTTTAATTCCAGCACTTGGGAGGCTGAAGTGGGCGGAACTCTGTGAGTTCAAGGCCAGTCTGGTTCAAGGGCAGCTATGGCTGTCACTTCCAAAAAAATAAAAAAAAAATATGAAGAAAAAGAAAAAAAAACCTCACTCACTCTGTAAACCAGTCTGGGCTCAAACTCACAGAGATCCGCCTGCCTCTGCTTCCTGAGTGCTGGGATTAAAGGTGTGTGCCACCACCGCCCAGGGAAAACTTGTTCGATGAGATCTGACATCCTCTTCTGGCCTCCACAGGCAGCACACAAGTGAAACACACACACACACACACACACACACACACACCCCTTAGAAATGTTTTTAAATGGGAGTTGAGATTTTTTTATGGGACTAGGAACACCCTTCTCCACTTAAGGCACATAACTGATGCTCCCTCATTGGGTTCGGAACATAAACATGGAGCTCATTTGAAGCCTCATCAGATGAAGTCAGAGGTATGGGGATGACCCTCCAGGAAGGATGTGTATCCCTCAATGTTTCTTAACTAGATCCTTGCAAAGCACGGAAACCTGTATGTTCAGGGGCATCATGGGAACTTTGCCATTGCAGGAACTGGGAAGATGACGGTAACAGTTATGCTTCTGGGCTTCTTGAACACACGCTGCCAACCACTCTGGTAGATGCATTTTCCTAGCAAAGCACTTGTCAAATAGAGCAACCCTGGTGACTGCTCAGTTTCCATCTCCACAGCATGATGGTCCATTCGGCAGGACAGACACTGTCTTATCTTGGAGATGAGGAGGCAGGGCCACTATCTTCGTGATGTGTTTATCACTAATGTCCGACTTGGCGTTTGGTCCCACACACTTGCTTCACTTATTTTTAGTTTACTCAACTAAGGCTACATCAGACAAATAAAAATGTATGTATAAACAAAGTATATATCTTTTAAAAATCTCTAGAAACTCATGACAAATGAAATGTAGTCATAATTATTTTCCAGTTGTTTAAAAACAACTTTTAAGACCATGCATTCAGGGATGGGATACACTTTGGTGACAGAGCATTTGCTTACTATATATAAGTACCCATGGCCATAAAAAAAAAACAAAAAAGATAATGCTTTAATATTAATTTTTCTACAAATGAAGTTATCTATTTATATTAAAAAATGAGCACCCAAAGTAATGGGTTTAGTACTTTCATACATTGTCTTTCTTTTTTAAATTTGACTTTATTTTACACATATGGGTGTTTTGCCTGCCAATAAGTCTGTGCTCCACACACAGGCAATGCCCGTAGAGACCAGAAGATGGCATCTGATCCACTGCAGGGGTTACAGATGGTCCGGAGCCCATGGGTGCTGGGACTCAGAGCCTGATCTTCCAGAAGAGCAGTGAGTGTTGTGAACTACTGAGTCATATGTCCAGCCCCCTTTGTCTTTCTTGGTCCTCTTTTCCTACTCCCCTTCCCCTTGCCTCTCCCACTTGTGCCCCACTTTTCTGCATGTCACGTGTGTTCTAGTACCGTCTTGTTATCCTCCCCGACTTTCTTAAGAACTCTTCTCCCCCTCATGATCCCCTTTACAGTTCCATGATCTTAGCTACTCTTCACATATGTACCCACACATAAAAAAATTAAAACCAAGGATAGAAATATGAGATGCTAGCTTATGGTATTTGCATTTCTGAACCTGGGTTACCACACTTTAACAATTTTCCTGAAAATTTTGTTTTTTTTTTAATGACTGTATAGCATTCCATTGTGTACATAAACCACATCTTTATCCGTTCCTCTGCGGATGGACATCTAGGTTGGTTCTATTTCATTGCTTTTGTGACTGGGAGAGCAAACACACACACCACGTTGGGATATAAAATGACAGGGCTCAGTGTCTTTCAGGAATATCCCCCTCGTGGTCTAGCTGGGTCTTATGGCAGGTCTAGTTTTTCAGGTTTTGCTTTGTTTTTCGAGACAGGGTTCCCCTGAATAGCCCTGGCTATCCTGGAACTCTCTATGTAGACCAAATTGGCCCTGAACTCAGAGATTCGCCTACCTCTGCCTCCCTACCACTGGGATTAAAGGTGTACGTCACCACTACCTAGCCTTTTCAGGTTTTGAAGAAGTGTTGATATTGATCTCCATGGTGACTGTACCAGATTTCACTTCTACAGCCTCACCAACATTTGCTGATATTTGTCACTTCTAACCTTAATTTTCTATAGTTAATCCGTGTCACATTTTCCCCTTTAACACATCATGCTGTACAAGCACAAAACACTCAGGTTGTATGTGTTAGACTAATTAACCTTGTTACTAGGAGGAATGTATTAAGGCGGCCAGCCTCATAAAATTGCTGATCATTCTAGTATGATTTAGACAAAATGTCGTGGCTTGAAAGAAATGGCTCTCACAGGCTCATGTATTTGAATGCTTGGTCCCTAATTGCAGAACTGCTTTGGGAAGGATTAGGAGGTGTGGCCTTGTTGGAGGAGGTGTGTCACTGGGATTGGGCTTTAGGTTTCAAGAGCCCACTTCAGGCTTTTCTCTCGCCTCCCCCTCCCCTTTCTGCTTCTAACTCGTGTTCAGGATGTGAGCTCTCATAATCTGTGATAGCACCATGCATGCTTGCTTGTCTGCTGCCGTGCTCCAGGCCACAATGGTCATGGACTTGCCCTCTGAAACTGTAAGCAAAGTCTTAAAAATGCTCTCTTTTTAAAGTTGCTTTACTCATCATGACTCTTCAGAGAAACACAAGAATAACTAAGACAGAAGTTGGATTCTACCAATAGGAGCACCAGGGGGAGAACAGAGTGTGAGAAGCAGGGTTCCTTGCTTCCTGTCCTCTCCGGCACGCCCGGTGGTGGGTTCTGGCGGTGACTGACCCTCAGCTCACTGGCCGACTGTCTGAAGGGAGCTGTTTTCTCTGCCTTGGGTTTATTCTTGAGTATCCTATCTTTGCTCATGGGTCCCTTTTATTTCCTCCAGCTGTAGGCCTGGTAGATGCTTTCTGAAGTCACTAGTAACTGTATTAACAACTATTCCTTTTCTGTTCTTATTTCTCAACACCTGTGGAACCAATTCCCTCTTTTCCAGCCCTTCCATTTAAAACAACTGTCACTGTTTTCAATTTTCCTGACTTAATCATCCATTTCTTTTAGACAAGAAAGACAAAGGCCAGCAGGGACCTACTGAAGTCACATGACTTAACTAAGTCTTCTGCCTGCAAAGTTCAACTTCCAAGCTCTCTTCCTACTTCTTTTATCTCTGAAATGAGGCAGAATAGAAATCCTGTGTAATGTGAAAACATGCTATTGCAAATTCCCTTGTATTTCCACAGGATTAAGTTGTAGTCAAGTCTATTTAAAGATGTCTGGCCAGCTGGATGTGCTACCTCACTGGGATGAACGTGGGTGAATTTTCATACTTTGGTGTTATTTGCATGATTCAGATTCTGGGCCTATCTCCTAGACTGGAGATAACTTCTCTATTTCTCCATTGCTCAATGAAACTCTTAAAAATTCCTTTACAGAATTGTTCTTTGACAATTTCATGGAAGTATATGTTTTGATGAAATCGACCCTAGTCACCCTTTCTTGTCCTCTCAATTCTACTGCAGCCCTTCCCCTTCCCAACAAGACCCTTTCTCACTTTCATGTCTTTCTCTTTGTGACCCACTGAGTTTAATAGGTTTGCTTGGATGCCTGGGTGGGTAGGTGGATGGTGGGTTATCTACTAGGGCATAGGTGCAATGTCCTCTTCTTACCTGGGGATAGACTTACCTGGGGAGAAACAAGCAGGTTCAGCTCAACATCAGACTTTAGAATCTGGACATTGTTTGCCATGATTAACTCAATAGGATCTAGAATTACCAAAGAAACAGGCCTCTGCGCGTGTGTGTGGAGGATTATATTAGGTTGAGTTGAGTTGGAATGACCCACCATAAACATGGAAAATATCATTGCATAAGTTGGGTGCCCAGGAATGTATAAAAGGGGAAAGGGAACTAAGTCTAAGCATTCACCTCTCTGTGCTTCTTTACTGAAGAGGCCATGTGACCAGCTACACCCTCAGGCTCTGGCTACCATGATTTCCCTGCCACCATGGAGGGGACCCTTGAACTGTGAGTCAAACCAAGCCCTGCTTCCCTTGAGCTTATTCTGTCAGGGTATTTTTTTCACCATAGCAGTAAGAGTAACTAAGATAATGTCAAAGAATAGAGGGCTCTTTTGGCAGGGTACCACTGCGGTGCCCAGGTGAGAAAGACAGCCTGGGAAAGCTGGTGTCTAGAGGCAGCACAAGAGTGAGCTCTGTCAGTATTGGCTGGCCTGGAGCCATCACTGGGCTACGGAGCCCTCCCCGCTTTTTTTGTATTCCTTTGGTTCTTGCAGGGCTAGGAAGAACTGAGAGGGCCACAAGCAACCAATGGCACCCTTCCTGACAACTGCCAACCTCCTGGGCCGGGGAGCCTTCATTTCGACTGGGTCATTCTACTCCTTAGCTTGGCACTTGCATATGAGGTACCCGTGATTTTTCTCTCTCAGGTCAAGACAGTTATGTTTCTCCAGTAAAGGATAGGCAGAAGTCATATCAGATATAAATATATTCATATTTACTCAAACAGCACACAATGAAAATATCAGCTCTCCCTTCTGAAAGATTATGCAAGGGAGTTCATGGAACAATTTTTAGAATGCGATTTCAATATAAGTACAGATCTTAAAATAGACATAAAATAGTAGCATTTTACACTTTGCAGTGTAAAATGAAAGCGAGAAGCATCCCACTCACTAGAAGTGAAGGAGTAAAACGTGCACTAGGGTTTAGAGTTTCATCTGAAAATCCACCCCCAAAGGTCTATTTTTTTTAAAAGATATTTAAAAAAAGTCATCTAATTTCCATGCTAAGTGACCTTCTCTCCAGTCAGAAGCACAGTGATCTTCCTAGGCCAGAACTCTCTTGAGGCAAGGCCTGGTTTTGCCCTATCATCCCCTCTAATCATTTCAGACTGTCAGCCACTTGGTTGTCGCCCAGAAAATACTAAACCTGTTGAGAGACCCCGGTGATGAGAGGCAGAGGCCCTCATTAGAGTCCTTCACCTTAGTCGGGAAACTCTACCTCTGAGATTTAACCAGTTCTGCGTCCTCTGCTTCCCTCCTGCCGCCATGGATTGCCTTCACGAGGAACCTTGCCCTGAATCAGGGCTGCGGTCACTGCTGTAGTCTGCACGGTCACCTCTCCCACTCTTGATTAGACTTCTGAGGCACGTGGATAAAGATTTATTCCTCACAGTTAACGTCTCTCAATCCTATGCTTTCCAGCACGCGCTGCTCAGCCATGTGCATACACCTTACAGTATATGATATACGTTTCCAGGCACTCAGAAATGTTCCTTTTGGAGAAATAGTTCCTTGGTCTTTTGAAGACCACCACTAAAAAAACAAAAACAAAACAAAAAACCCAAACAACAACAACAACAAAAACAACAACAACCCCTCCAAAAAAAAAAACCACTACAAAAATGTCTGCTTTTCAAATGATATTTTGAGCTCATAATTCCTCAAAATTCTGTCAAAACCATGATAGGTTGCAATATAATCATGTCTAGGTACTTTCTGTAGTTTGGGGTTTAATTAATCTAGATTGCGAGGGCAGGTGCTTTCTTGTTGTGCATGGACCCAGGCTTTCTAGTCCTTGGCCTTACCTTACTTTTTGGTCTGATGGTTATGTTCCTTAACAGACATGAGGAGTTAATTCTGAGCTCTTCCCTACCTCAGCACCACAGTCTTAATGAAACAAAATTCCTTGCATAAAGAGCCTCCTTTGTAGAAAAAAAGGTGTTTGTCTGAATTTTGTTGTGGGTATTCCTAGTCCTTCAGAATCATGTTTCCCTGTATATGCAGAGCCTCTACTATTCTGTTATTTAAAAAGCCTTTCAAAATATCTTGAACCCAAAACTCCTAAACTTATGTAGGAACCCTTCAGGACTCTGGGTTTGGTAAGATTTTCCTGGATCTGACATCAAAGAACAAGAAAAGAAAACAAAACTATTCAGGTGGGATTGTCTTAAGAACATTGCCCAGTAGGCAGTGATGGTGGGTCTCTGCGAGCTTGAGGCCAGCCTGGTTTATGGAGTGTGTTTCGGGACCCCATCTCAACCCCTCCCCACCGAAACCCAAACCAAACCAAAAACCAAACAAAATAATATTATTCATTGAAAGACAATTAACAAAGTGCAAGGTGATATTAGGAATGGAGGAAAAAAATCTATGAAAATTATTCTCCTGAGAAGGGGTTGTTCACACTAGAAAAGAATTCCTATAAGTCAATTACAAAATATCCCTCAATAATCTGATTTAAAATGAATAGAGACTTCAAATTGGCATTTTTTTCAAAGATACACAAATACCCAACAAGCATATGAAAATTACTTATCACTAACAATTAGGAAGACACATAGCAAAAACCATGATTATTATTAACCATTATTATTAACCCACTGGGATAGTCATTCTTGACAGTAACAAGTGCTGACATAATGCTGAGCAATTGAACCCTCGTGCACAGTTGTCAGGGCTGTAAAAAACAGTCAAAAATTAAAAAAAAAATAATAGGAAAATTCCTCTACTGGTGAAAATACAGAGGACCGCTGTATGGCTCAGTAGTCACACTTCTGGGTAAACCTCCAAGAGAACCAAAGCAGAGGATAAAACAGAATTTGCACACTTATGTCACACACACACCACTTGCAAAAGCCAAGAGGTGGAAGCAACTCAAATGTCCAGGGACAGCTGAAAGGATCAATCAATAGGGTAGGTACACACAGCGACGCCCTTTATATTCTATGACATGGGCCATGACCACTCCAGTGTTCTGCTGACTGAAGGGAATTCTGAGGGCTACTCATGAGTGACATTCGGGAGCATGCCTCTCCTTTGCTTTAACTGTAAATGCCAACAAAACCATGGCTCCTACCAACCCAACCATGTGACCCACCATGAACTACATTAATACCAGTGTTACTTGGCGACTTCTCATTTTCTCCGTACTCCTCAGAGGGCCCCTGTCCTCATGTTTCTAGACTCGCTTAACTCTCGAATGCACAACGCTGCTCTTTTCTTTCCAATTATTTCTTTTTTATTAGAATACATATCAGTGTGATGCCATTTTCTTCACTAGGTTACTGGGCTACTTAAACAGTTCTATTTATGACCAGGCTAAACTCAGAATTTGAAAGTTAGTCCTGTTGGAGCTAGTGAGATGTCCCAGAGATTGAGTGCTTGCTGCTCTTCCAGAGGACCCGAGTTCCGTTCCTAGTACCCAGACTCCAGCTCTAAGGGAACCCACACCCTTTTCTGGTCTCTGTGGGTGCTCTTACATATGCACACACACACTCACACATAAAAATACAATAACTTAAAAAATTCCTCCTGCTTTACTCATAGAGAGTAAACTATTGTGTCTTTCCTCTTTCCTGGGCTTCTCTGGTCATCCATCACACAGTTCACATGTTCACGTCCATGTCAAGCTTGTTGCTTCTGCCATCACTGGTGCTACGAGTTTAGCAGGAAGCTCATCTCCCTTATTTCTCACCATTTTCAACCTAAAGCATGCATCATGAGACCTCAGTAATGATTACTAAGCTTGTTCTAGCATGGGCTACTGAGGCAAGCGGCTTGACTTCTTCTTCCACAAGGTAACCATCACATACTTGAAGCCACATGTCCTGTCTGGTTAGGGAACGTTTTTTTGTAACCTTCAAGTAATGAAGTCATTATTTTCCATCTGAAATAAAGATAAAAAACCCTGGCAGATCACATGTCTCCTATAGAAAGTGCTGTCTTCTTCACCCCAGGAAGCACGCGGGTTCCTATACCACTCTTCCCCTAATAAGCCACCAGGATCCAGTGTACCGAGGGACCACTAGTCAAATGGGCATGGCATTCCTATGTCATTCATCTTCTGCCATTTCCTTCCTTTGTTGGCAAAATAGGGATGAACATGGACATTATGAGGAAACGCAGAGAATCTGCTTGGAAGGCTTTTGGGAGACAAGCAGAGCCCCTGCTTTTGCAGTGCAAGTTGGGGCTTGCAGGAAGAACAAAGGAATGGCTCGCTTTCCTAGTGGGGCTTCTACAGCAGCAATTATAGATGACAGTACTTCTGAAGTCTTTATTTCTCCTCACTTAAGTCCTTTACTGACCACACAGAAAAGTAGTTGGGGCAAACTGACTGGGTTACGTAAGACTGTTCATCAAGTTGGTACAAAAATCATATATGAAAATTATTTTTTTTCCTCCCTGAAGGGATTGATTTCTGTTCTCTGCCTGTTTCTACCATGGGTTGTATCAAAGGGTGGCAGTTAACACTGAGGCAGGCACCATTTGTGTTCTGAGAGGATTTAAATAGTCATATGTGAACTGATCAAAGGTTGTCCTAAAGCCATGGGCCAGGGCAGACAGAAGAACACACTTTGCTGGGATGGAGAAGTTCTGATGTTACAATAGCCACACTCAGGTCAGGCCTGCTGCCCAGTCACCCCTCCCATCCTGCCTAGCTGAGATCTATGTTTTGTGTGTGAGAAGAGAGTAGGAGTCAACAGCTACCAGGAGAGTCACACCACCATATCTGCCCAGGGCTTCTGGGTTCTTGTCTAGCAGGCTCCCTACAGCCTTCTCTGGGATACCAGAACCATAGGCTTGTAAATGCCGCCAACAGGACAGGAAGTAAGCCTTTACTGGGAAGTGGGTGAGTCCAGGACTTCAGGTTGCTGGGGCATGAAGACAGGGCCCTATTTTTGTCAACTGTGTCATATCTGGTAGAGGCAGAGCTGAGGCATGAGAGGCAGGCATCTCTAACAATGACTGTGGTTGGTCATATCCAGTTTCTGTGGGGCGGAAACATACTTTTCATGGTGACTTCAGTGAGGCTGAGAAGGGGAAACAGCTCACAGGTGCATCCAGAATGTCTTTGGAGGTTGTTCTAGGGCTAGCTATTTTGGACATGCTGGGAACTATTATGTAAGATCTCTTTACTCATAGCTCCTAACTGGGAAAATACCTTTTCAAAAAAAAACCCTATAAATAAGGAGATCTAAATATCCTGAAAATGAACTTTTGTCTTTTGACAAATGCCAAACCTCAAGAACACCAGGTGGTCTTATTTTGGGTGAATCAAACCATTTCTGAACATGCTGTCAAAGATGCAGGTTGAGATGCTCACAGGACCCAGGGGTGTTCTAGAATTTTGGTGGAATTGTAGTTACTGCAGTTGAGAATCAGGAACCTAAGAAACCACAATGAAGATCGTGTCCCCCAGTACGCAATATTCTGCACTACTTACGTATCTGGTTCATGAGCAGCAGGGCCCACAAGCTCATTCAATACATTTTAAAAACAGAAGTCTACCAGTGTGGCACAGCTTTGAAAAGGTCAACTAAACGAGTAGCTGTCTGGACCGCATCACCATTTCCTTCTGTAATTAGTGTGGAAGACCAGGGTGCACCAATTCCTAGATAGGGTCACCACTGTAGGGAACTGGCCAGCTTCCTGCTCAAGGGTGCTACTCCCTGCTGATTCCACATCTCGTCTCTCTTGTACCTCCATGCTGTGTATCCTGTATCTCCATAGAGTGTCAATCAGCAGGCTGGAGAATCCCTGGGTGGATGTTGCTAACACGGTCTGTTTGAGAAGGGGCTACCTTCTACTTAGTTCCTTTGTATGACTTCCAAAGTTTTCTCCACTCTAATAACTTCGGGTTTCTAGTGGTCGTCTCTCATCAGACGCTCAGCTTTTCTTTGACTTCCAGCATTTGCTGAAGCTGTACCCGCTGCTCAGGTGCATTCTGCACCTGACTTCTCCAGCAGTGCCTATGCACAGTGGTACCCCTGAAAGCTGCGGAGGATGGGGATGGGGCGTCCATCAGCAGGGAACGAGGGGCCAGGGAAAACCTTCACAAAGGCGGCGCCAATTCAACAGGCTCCTTCCTCCTCTGACCTGGACAACAGATCTGCTTACGGACCATCATTCTTAGTGCTGTTTCTCAGTGTTCTTTCATATTAGCTGAATATTTCCTGATGTCTCCCTAGATAAGGAATTCTTCAGCTTAAAGTTTTCATGTGCCTTCTGCATGGGCTCTAATAAAATTGGTTAAAATATGCAAGGTGAAGATGATTCTGTAATTGTTAGAACACAGTAAGAGCGCACGTTAGCAAAGGGTCACATTTTCACGTCAAACCAATTTGGGTCACAAGGCAAACTTGACAGAAGCAAAAATTACATTCTACCACGGAGGAACTTAGAATGTACAGACGATACATGAAACAGGAGTAGAATGGCTCACCCATCCGTTGTTAAAATTGCTGCTGCAATATATGAGAGACAGAGGGTGAGGATGGGTTGCCTAACACAGTGAGGGGAAATGGAAACAGACTAGGTGACGAGAGAGCACCAAACTAACACAGTTGCTGCTCTCCAAATATTGTGACCCTAACCTCGGTAAATACAAAAGGACAACGTCACGGGTTTCTAGGAAAAGTCATTCCATCATCACCCAGGATGAATATCTTTCCTTAGTGAAAGAAATCGCCCCCTTCCACCCAGCTAAACACCAAACGGATGTCTCGAAGGAGACGATACAATAACTATTAAGGCTATGATTCCTTGGGAGAGCCTGGCAGTGCACACAAAGCCACAGAGATGGGTGCTCAGAGAGAACACACAGCCGGAGCTGCGGGCCAGCGGGGTCAGAGGGCACCAGCCCTCAAGCTGGTGTGAAAGGGAAGGTGGGCAGAGTGATCTTCTCTTAACCCGCTAAGTTGGAAAACTTTAGATTTGGGCAAGTCCTTCTAGGTCATCATGAAAAACTAAACACAATCTTTTCCATCGTAAAGTCAAGTCAGCATGGTTAGCAGGGAAGATAGCTCAGGACGCTTAGCGGGGGAAAAGCCCTACAAGGTAAGCAGGCAGAGCTGTGAAGTGCTGAGAAGCTATAGAGAGAAAGCTCCCTAGGACGCAGGCGAGCAGGGTCAGCGCCCCGAGGATGCTGCACACCAAGACAATCAGCCGAAGCCCTGGTTTTTCCTTATGAAGAGGATGGGGCACAAAGCTGTCGTGCCACTGCCAGGAAAGTCTTGGATGTCCCATCCCAGGCTTGTGTGCCTGAAGGAAAAGTGCCATGTGGCTCTGAAGAACATTCACATTCTGGCTTCTGGTGGGGAAGGGGTATGGTTTGCTCCTCACCATGTCACAGGTCAGAGAGCACAGGAGGACTAGAATGTCAAAGGGGTTATCTCTGCACTTGACCAGACAACGAGCTAACTAGCACTATTAATAGATCAGCACATTCATACAAGCTTCTACATGTCCTCAGGGAGGCATTTGAAAAAAATGTAGTATCAAGTGCTTTTTTTGGGAAATGCTTTTTTTTTTTCTTTTTCTGGGAAGCATTTCACTCCTCGGAAAGGATGCCAGGCTCACTTTTTTTTCAGTGCCAGTACATCCATCCTCCTCACTTAGTCAAGCTACACTGCAAATACAAAGAAAAGATTTGGTCTCTGATTTCCCATGGTTCTGCTAACAAACCCTGCCGAGCTGGACTGCGGCTTTGTTTATCTGCTCAGACCCCCTTCACCCAGTGCTGCAAATTCTAAGACATGATTTTGCTAAAGACAGGCCAGGCCAGGAGAGGGAGCAAGAGAACACAAGATATCCCTATATCTGGGTCACAAGGAAAAGTCTGGGGATGAGTTTGGAGAAGCAAATTGCCTCACACACATATGGGAAATTCAAATGCTGTGCTTTTCTGAGGCAGGGAAGGGACTGCGAGCCTCCTGTCTGTCCATCACCCAGCATATATGTTTTTAACTGACGACTAACGCTGGTCTTTAAAAGGCTGCTTTTGTGATGAGCCTGGACTGGAGGAGAACGCTGAGCTGCCAACTTTACCAACAACTAACAACACCTTAAGGCAGTCACTCTGTAGTTCTCTTGGCGTGCCATTACCATAAGGGACAGTGATTCTGGAAGAAACGTGTCCCCAAAAGACTTGTCCGGATTAGGTTTCTAGGCTGAGGTGTCACTCATCCAGAACAAAGCTATGTGACCAGAATTTCCCCCTAGAGGGAGAAGGCTGGTGATGGCCAACTTCACACAGTAATGTACAGACCACTTTATTCCTTTAACAAAAGCATCCCTGCCACCGTCTGTGAGTCAGATGCCTCGGCGGGGAGTGGTGGGAGTGGGGAACACGACAAAAAACCATAATTGAGGAAAGGGGACCTGGCTGGTAAGGCTCTGGACTAATGAGCCAGGACAAGTCAGCAGCTATATCCAGCAAAGGAAAGTCGGGATGTAATAAGGGACGGAAAGCTGCTGGTGGAAGCGTGTCTAACACTGGCACACAGACTGTTGGAGCAGCAGGAGAGATGAACAAAGACACAAGAGACAGGCACAGGACTGCAGGGCAGGGGTACATCAGTTGCGGGGAGAAGCAATGACGCTGGAGAGGACAGAGCAGAGGGCAAGACTGGAAAGGCCATTCTCATCCACAAAAGGGGCTGGCAGGCAGTGGAGAGGCACAGCAGGGTGCCCAGCAAGGGGCATCGGGAGATCACACCAGCTGCATTTGGGGACCAGCCTCGCAGAGACAAACTAGTCACAGACGTCCAGGAGAGCTCCAACTGTGGCTAGAACAGGCGACACTGGCGGGAGGGACAGGCCACAAGGAGGAAGAGTTGGAAGTTTGTAGGAACAAGGCCAACTTACCAGCCAGTTCAAGACCTAGACCAGCTCACACAGCTCCACACTGCTTCTAGTTAACCAGAGTCACAGCCTGGACACTGCTCTTGAGGAATGAGCTGTGGCTGGAAACCATCTAGGCGACTTTACCATGTGTTTACTATAACAGGAAATGTTCAGAGATTCCCAAACAGCTGAGGCAGGTGAGGTCTCAGAAGCTTGAGAGATAGAGGGCAGAGCTCAAACCTTGCAGCCAGGAACTTTTCTTGATGCCAGTCATTCTCTCTGTGATACAGGTACTATCAAATACAGGAATTGTGTGTGTGTGTGTGTGTGTGTGTGTGTGTGTGGGGAATGAAAGCAGAAGTTTCCAAAGAATTTGAGAATTCCTCTCCTCTCCTCTCCTCTCCTCTCCTCTCCTCTCCTCTCCTCTCCTCTCCTCTCCTCTCCTCTC
>NW_026067931.1:4455379-4468221 GCF_014885135.2 Alexandromys fortis | reverse complement strand
CCCTCTCTCTCTCTCTCTCTCTCTCTCTCTCTCTCTCTCTCTCTCTCTCTCTCTCCCTCCCTCCCTGCCTCACTCTCTCTCGACATGATTTCACTGTGTAGCTCTGGCTGGTGTGGGATGTAAACCAGGCTGACCTCAAACTCAGGAAGATTCACCTGCCTCTGCTTCCCAGGTGATAGGATTAAAGCCAAGTGCCGCCATTCCTGGTCTTGAATTTTTTTTTGAAAAGCTACAGATGAATGGAATTTAGATGAACCAGTACAGCGTGAGATCATGTGTTTAGGGTAGCTATTTTCGGGGATGTGGAAAAGACAGGAGAGAGGCAGCCCTCCTCTTGGGCCCTATTTCTTTCTTTTTTCTTTTTTTTTCTTTTTTGTAATTCTGGAGCAGTCTGGGACATTGTCCACTGTCACTTGTGAAGATTTTGAGCTTCAGACTGGGCTTTCTGACTCCAGCTCTAATGCCAAGGGATGTACACTGAATTCAAAAGGTCAGCAGGGGTCCTTTCACCACAGCTGCAAATCCCGTGGCCATGCAGGGTGACACATGCCCAGGTTTCAGTGACCAGGACACACACAGCTCTAGAGGTGGCTGTCTTGCTCACTATGATGATTACTGTAACTCTTCCGAGAAATCAGATGTTTTCATTGCCTCAAAACTGAGGACCCAGACAAAGTAGGTTCTTTTCTAAGTTAAGGTGACCCACACAGCAAGGTCTTCACATAATTAGATGGCCTGAACTGAAGAGAGGCATTAGTGGGCAAAATGAAAGAAAAATGGTGACAATTTATCCCAATTTCAGGTGTTTTTATCACTGTAAACTGCATTTTCTTCAACTTTTTTTTCTGTTATTCCTTGGACAAAACTAAATTTCTAGTTCAGGTTCATGATACCTACTGTGTAGTTCTAGGAACCCTGGTTCTACAAGGGAAGTCATTCCCCAAACCTGCAAATATACAGCTGGCAGACTGGACAGCCTGGGCTTCATTTTCCCAGCTGGTAAAATCACAGACACTTTCATTTCTATTGAGTATTACTGTTTTCATCATGGGTGTGAGGGTTTAGAACACGGGCCATGGAACCAGGCTGTCTGGGATGACATCCAATCTCCTCTGCTTAGGAGGTGATGTTGCAGCATATTACTTAACCTTTTTTTTGGCCTCGGTTTCCTTATTTGGCATGTGGCAATTTATTATCACAATCCCATATAGTCCATGTGCTAAACATCCCACATATGTGCAGCAGCACTCATCACATGGTGAATGCCATCATCATCATCATCACTGTCGTCATCATCACCGTCGTCATCATCATCGTCACCATCATCTTCATCATCGTCATCATCACTGTCGTCATCATCATTGTCATCATCGTCGTCGTCATCGTCATCATCGTCATCATCATCGTCATCATCACTGTCACCATCATCGTCATCATCGTCATTGTCATCATCACCGATGTCATCATTGTCGTCATCATCATCATCGTCATCGTCATCATCATCGTCGTCATTATTATCATTGTCATCATCCTCATCGATACTGTCATCACTGTACTAGACACATGGGCCACACAAATTTCAAACAATAGCCCTCTTCCTTAGCGATTGGATATCTTTAAAATGAAGGCTCTATGGTTCTCAGTAAATCACAGAAGGAAATTTCCCCTGACATCTTTACTCCCCATGGATCATCCAGTGCTCTCAAGTGACATCTTTCCTTGCTGCCAATTGGGAGGTGCTGAGTCAAAGTTGTTATGTAAAAATCACTACTATATTATCACTTGATAGCCTTGCTAAAAAGTCTGACCTAAGCATATTTGGCTTTTTTTTAGTGGACCATGGTGTGACCAAAATTTGAGGTATATTCACAAAAGAACTTTAAGAATGCTCAAGGATTAGAGATGGCTCAATTGTTAAGAGTGCATACTGCTCCTATAAAGGATCCAAGTTTAGTTTATTTCAGTTCCCAGCACCCATATTAGGCAGCTTACAATTCCAGCAGCAGGGGACACAAATTCCTTTTCTGGCCTCCATGGGCACATGCACACACACAGACATGCATGTGCAGAACTAAAATTGAATTCTATAAAATGAATGCTCAGGGCTTAGTTGCAACCAAACTGATGAAAATGTTATCTTTTTGTGGATTAAAAATAATTTTCAAAAGACAGGCATATATATCAATGCTATGGTGTCTAGGCTGCCATCAAATTCCTGGATTCAAGTGATCTTCCTGTCTCTGCCTCCCAGAAGCTAGGACACACTACTGTGCAGCCTACGACAGCCTGCAAGTCTGTGAAGGCCAACAAGTCAGTATTGAAAGCTGGTTCTCAAGTAGCTCTCCTCCACTTGAAATCTGAAGTGTGGAAGTGGAGTGGATGTATGTTTTAGTGCAAGAATCAGTAATAGAAAACAGAGCACAGTCACAGCTGTAGCAAGCCAGGAGGAGTTTATAGGGATTTCAGACCAGACTCAATCAATATTGGCTTCTGGTACCCACTGAAAAGAGTTCTGTTGATTTGGGGCTCCGTGATGTTTTCTGGGGAAAGGCAGATCTTATATAAAAAGAGCCAAATACAAAAAGAAGCTTCGGATGCAGAAATTTTCAAAGGAATTTGAAAAGGGAGAAATCACTAGAGGAATACAGGGACTGGAATGACAGGGACATTTCTGCTTGCCGGCAACTTCCTGGAATTAAACTTGACTGATCATGTATGTTTCTAGGGACTGCAATCCCTTGTAGTTACCTTTTTAGAGAGACATTTACAACTGCCTATCTTTCTTACATTTTTACCTTTTTTCTCTTCCACTGAAATATTTCTGCAAGACATAGTATTTATTTGAAAAAAGAAAAAATCAAGTCTCTCATTCTTATACTATAGCTTTGTTACCAAAGTCTTTATGACTTTGTTTAAATTATTCTCGGTTGACTTGGCATACAGGAGGTGTACATGAAGTCAATTTGTTCCTTCTTTCTCGGCTTGGCTCCTGTCTGCAAGTACACATTTCCCTTCTGTCTTTGGTTTACCAACCACTTGCTAAATAATTGGCTCCAAGACCCTCCTTCAGAGACTATGTCATTCCCCAGGGAGCTTTGTACATATGGAGATATCTCTGTTAAGACATCGTGGAAATGAGGAGGTTTCAGAGGAAAAAAAAAGTGCCACTTATCAAAATGAAGGGCTTTTATCCTCATTTCAGATCTAACAGCAGAAGGCAATATCAGCTTTCAGAAGTTCGAGTGAAAAACTTGACAAGATATGAAGTGATTTTCTTCATTGTTTTTTTTTCATAATAGAGTGTCCATACTACAGGAGAAAAACAAAGCCAATTTAATTGATCCAACACTGTTTTAGTGATAGATACACACATAAATAAAGGCTCATGCATTTTCTCCCAGCCAGAACACACTGAATCTGGGATATTAAGAGTTGATTTTTAAGCGCCATCCTTAATTCATGCCGTCATGCCTGAATGTCACTTCTCCGATAGTAAGCAAGATCCCCCACTGCTCTGAGGCCACTAGACAGACAGTGGAATCTGCTACAGTGTCACGATGTCACAGAGAGGGCGGAGCTACGAGAACAAGCTTGAGTGGTCTTTGTGAAGCAGGACTGGAGTGAGGAAAGCAAGCAAAAATAAAGAGTAAGCGAGATGGAACAGCAGACCCAGGCCAGGTCCTCGTCCTCTGTCCTCTTCCTGACCTTACTCTCTCCTTGGAGAGCATCTTCACCACAGGGTGCTACTGCCAGTGTAAACCCCAAAATAAACCAGAAAGAACCTGTAAACAACAATGATAAAACAGACGAAATGCTCCAGTCTTGTATTCCCCTGTGCAACTGTTCATGTGGGCAGCAAAAGGCGCCTTTCTCTTCTGCCCAAGCATCCTCTGGTTTCCTCATTGTATGAATGGCTCGAATGAAGATTTTAGACTCCAAAGGAGCTCAAATGGAATGATCACACTCTACTTCTTTATCCCGAATCACCATTTCAATTTTGTATGCCAACCCAGCAGGAATTCATGTGTTTTAGCTCTGTTCGATCATGGCATTAAGAAAGTCTGTTACTAAAGAAATAAACCCATGGTGGTACCTCAGGTAGAAACCGATTTAGAAGGAGAGTCATCCTGATTGCCGGCTGGCTAGCTCTAGAGTAGGTAAAGACCATACAGAATAGAAAAAGGCAATTGTGAGCTTGCTTGCTCGGGATTGCGGTCTCCATTTTCCACTTCTTCATCACAAAGAGGTCTGCTCTCGATGTACAAGCCTGCTTTCCTTCCAGGCTTCCTCACAGGATCACAGGTCCTGCCCAGAGGTAACACACTCAGTTCGCTATCTGTCTGTAAACCTGAATGTTATTATCTTTTCACTTCTGCAACTTAGAAAAATTGCCATGCACAAAGGACTTACTGATACCTTCAGATACCACAGGAAACGAGCTAGCCCTTCCTCTGCGCAGATTGCTTCTCATGGAGGAGAAAGACACTGCAAACGAGGAGTTCTTGGGGGAAAATGTACACTTTACTGGGATGTTTCAAGTGTATGAATTTACAAACATGTGCAGAAGATCAGCTGTTACTGTAATCCTCAATTCTGCTGTTACATTTGTATTACAGATGTACCGCACTCATAGTCATGTCTGAGCTACTCAGAGTGGCTGGCTTGGATCGATTAGTACCCATTTCAGTCACTAATGATGCTGGTTCCAGTCCAGCGACTGACCTCAGCAAAAAGAAAACACAAAACAACAAACAAACAAACCAAGCCATTTCTTCATATTCTTTTCTTATGGAAGAGCTGCAGCTTTGCCACGCAATCCCTTTGCCCTTTCCTCATCAAAGAACAACCTCTAAAGACGGTGTGAGAATCAGAGTAAAAGAGGCGAGATTCATTTTAAAGCAGTGGAGCGTGCACGGATGCTACCTTCCAAATAGGGTTCTCTCATTTAAACCATAGAGCTGTCAAGCTCTTATAACTTCAAATGGAGCCTGTCTTTCCTAGAGTTCATTATATATTGCGATTATATTACAATTTATGTTAGGCAAAGTCACTGGTGAGATACAAGGTGGTTAAAAATATTAGACGGCAGTGCCAGTAAATAGAGCAAAGTCACTGTAGCATTCGGAGAGGCAAAAAAAAAAAAAAAAAAAAAAAGTCATCTCACTAAATGAGGATCCGAGCTGTCCTGTACCAAGGCTGTTCCTAATAAATAAAAGGCCTCTGGGAAAAGTGCTGAGCATACGCCGGCTCTATTTCAGCTTGCATCAGCAGCTGCCGCCCCTGGGATCACATCTTTGCACACCCTCCACCATATGCAATCACTCCAGCGCGGCAACCAGTAAGACAATGAAAGAGCATGGCATAAATCTATACTGAGTGGAATGCGAAATGAGAAAAATAGTACAGAAAGGGGGGAAATAAACCACATTTTCAAGTCATTAGGAAGAAAGACTTTGACATATGAAGTGCTGCAACCATTAATAGCACTTATCATATAGAGTGGAGACAAAGAGACAAATTAATCAAACTGACAGAACTGGGACATTTTATGCTAATGCGAGCTCCTGGGTTTCAGCCTGTAGTCCTCTGTGTCTGGAAAACTGATACCATTACAGGGCAGGAAACTGCATGAGTAACATGCAACAGATCATAAAAATTCACAAGCAACCGCGGAAGCACTGCCAAACGCTCTGTAGCAACATGGATGGAGACCTCAACAGAGAAACTACAAACAGGCAATGAATGCAGATAAGTCAAGAATGTCTCCCATTCACGCTTTGCAATTAACCACAGGCTTCTTGCTTGTAATTATAGCAGGGGGAAACTGAAGCCCAGAGCGTGAAGTCTGCAGCGCACCCGTGAATGCTGCCCAGGCTCCCTTCAAGGCTGTCTGCCATCCGCCGGAGCAAGCTCCACTATGACCTACATTAACTGGCTGGGTTGCAGTGGCTTTAAAAACACAAGGCGTAAACACAAAAGTCTTAACATAGGACTTTAAAGGGATGAGGGAAGGAAATAAACAGGCAGTTCAAATAAAAAGGTGAGCAGCCGTTTCTCTGTATGCTTGTGTGGGTGTCAAAGGGAAAACGAACCAGAGACTGAATGCATTTTTATAAAATACATGTTATTCCTGACTCAGAAACAACTCCCCATGTGTGAATAAGCTCACGCGAAAATGAATGGCAGGCGAGTGCCCAGGAAAGCTCCAGGGAGTGTCTGCCCTTTGTTCTCTGGTTGTAAACTCCTAGGCAGTTGGTGGGGGGTTCTACTAGTTCATCTACACCAATCCACAGAGATAAATCACTGCTGCCAGGATACCCAGTCTCTCCCCAGGGAAAGCCTATGTGCCCCCAATACGCAGAGAAGACAGGCACTTTAGCTGGAATGCCTGAGATATTTCCCCATTCAAAGTAACTATGTCAACAGAGGCCAGGTGTGGCTGGAAAGTCACCGATGCCACCGTGTTTGCTGGCATTCCGGCTCTCTAGCCTTGGCCATCCGGTTGCTTTCTTCTCCCATTCTCATTTAATACACACCGCACGCTTTCCGTTTTCTACAACGATGCTAAAACATCCATGAACTTGTCATTAACCGAACGGCTATCACGCTCCTTATTTCAGGTAGGAGATTTGCTGACTAAAAACCACGGCAGACACCACGGAGAGATCATGTGCCATGATTGAGCAGTCCAAATGGGGAAACAGGGCAGATAGGACAGTTCAATTACAGGCCAATGCTAGCTGCTGCGAAGGACAGAAGGTCAGGAAGGCGCCCTAGGGTGCAGTGGAGGGGTACTTAACCCCAAAATGCCCTCTTCCGAATTGTTGAAATTGTGCCTATGCTTTCCTCATTCTCTCACTAGCACGATCTACTTCTCCTTTGTACTTCTGTGGCCTTTCACTTTACACAGACTGTGGAGTTCATTTCCCCCTGTTTACAGGGTGATAAGTACCTGTTCACTGCCAAATAGAAGACAAAACAAAAATACAAAAGAAAAGTATGCCAGTGCCAAGATCCGGGAGCTTATTTTGAAAAGCAAGTATTATTCATCACCTGTCTCCAAGAAAAAAAAAAAGCACAGTCTGTGTTTCAGACAGCCAACTTTAAACTTCTGGGATGAAATTTATCCAAACTGTTGGTTCTGTCCTTCATTCTGTAGATACCAAGTCATCAAAAATATAGCCCACATTTGCATAAACCAAAGGCAAGAGATAACTGGAAAGTCTCAGGCAGTGAAGATGCTTCCTACGGTCACAACACAAATATTCTTTCCATCTGACCATGTTCCCTACAGCTTGGGTGAAATGAAAGTGGAGAAGCACACCTGGATGTACAGATGAACACGGGCCGTGTCCCCTTATAAGTACTGTGTGCGTAGGCCGGCTTAAATTACTCCTGTGATTAGGGCTACTGAAGCTCTAATTAGTGGCACAGGCTGCTCAAAGGAGCAGGCCGGACACTGCTGGATGCCGTGGACTAACTAAGGCTTCTTCCCAGGTATATCCTTTGGATGGAAAAGAGGAGCCGCAGGTGCTTCTTGTTACTGCTTTGTCAGACTGAGACACTGCCTGAGAACCGGGCCTTGCACATATTAATATTTTATCAGCATAGGTGTAGAACCTGGTAGACCCTTATTGGAAGGCATGGGGTCTTGGGATTCTACTGCTGTTCTTTCCTTCCTTCCTTCCTTCCTTCCTTCCTTCCTTCCTTCCTTCCTTCCTTCCTTCCTCTTTCTCTTTCTTTCTTTCTTTCTTTCTTTCTTTCTTTCTCTCTCTCTCTCTCTCTCTTTCTTTTCTTTCTTTCTTTCTTTCTTTTTTTCTTTCTTTCCCTTCCTTCCTTCCTTCCTTCCTTCCTTCCTTCCTTCCTTCCTTCCTTCCTTCCTTCCTTCCTTTCTTCCTTCCTTTCTTTTCAGTCCACATAACTTTAACTTCTTAAGCATATTATTTTCATCTTCTTTATCTTTTGGGCAGTTTCACTGTATGTAGTACTTCACCCATTGTTATCATCGCTGTACGATGTCACACAGGTTAGACATCATCAACTTCCAGCATTTTTTTTTTTTTTTTGAGCCAATGAGTGAAGTCAGAGCAGCCCGGTTGCTTATGTGTTGATTGCGAAGAGGTATTAGAAATTGAATAAAATTTGAAGATGAAAATGGCCTCATTTGCAGTCAGGCGTGGTTATTAATGTTTGGAAAGGATGTAACAAAATGCAAGCTGGAAGACAATCACTCGAGATTAGATCGGATCATAATCAAGCCATTCCGCAGCAATTTCCACCTTACATCCGAGAGCGAGCGCACTCTTGCTGAGGGGGAAGGCTGAAGGACGGAAGGCGGTGGTGGCACGTGGATGCGAAGAGATCCCTAAACTGATGAGCACTCACGCGAACCAATGACCTTACCTTAACAGCTGTGGTAAACTCGAAGACATTAAACCACAAAAGCAGCAGAGAGAGTTGAAGAAATGTGGTTATCTGTGAGGAAACAATTTTGGTGGCAATTTGCTATTTTCTCTCAACCCCGTTTAAAAACTGCTGGGTTGGGCTGGGTGTGGTGGCTCACACCTGTAATGTCAGCACTGGGGAAGCTGAGGCAGGATTGTGAGCTTGAGGCCAGACATGGTTAGGTAACGACATCCTGCACCTGAGTGAGTGGTGGCTGATACAGAAGCAAATCAGTATTCCAAGTGCTGAGCAAAAGCAACTGCGTGCTCAGCTGTAGAGGGGCGTGTGATCAACTCTCCTCTCCCCAGCCTCTGGGGACATTGGAAGAGAAGGTGCAAAACCTCTAAGAACTGGAGGCCAAGGAGGGGAAATGTGAAATGCCAGGAACTCATAGCCACTACAGTCACCTGCCTAAGACTAGTACAAGATCTAGCCAGTTAAAAATTCCATCACAGGAGGAGGAGGAGGGGCTCCTGAGGCCCCAGCCTTAGCCAAGGAACTACTGGCATTTGACGTCTGCTAAGAAAGGGAGAGTCACTTTTCTGGGGTCGGGGAGGGTGCTTTTCCATGTCCAGGCGCATGACTCTACAGCCATGTGCTACGGGCAGCACCATCTGGAACTAATGCATTAAAAACACAAAAGGGGCATGAAGTTTGGAGGGCAACGTGTTGGTGGGGAGTTAGAGAGTGGGGGTGAGGTGGAAGATATAATTAATCAATATACGCGATTAAAATGTAAAGCCTAAATAAAAGAGTGAAAATAGAAAAAAGGGGATCTTGTATCTAAATAAATAAGTGATAATTAATAGGTTGGGGGAGCAGCGTGAGTCTGCGACACCGCCCTTCCCGAAGTCCCTGTCCCCAGCTCCAGTTATCACAAAAGGCTACTCTGCTCTGACCTGTCAGGGTGGGGCAGAATTCTGCCTATGGCCGCCAGCAAGCAGGATGCCATATATAACCAACTCTGCTGCTGGAGTGAAGAGAGCTGGTTCTGGGCGGGAAGAGAAGTGAAGGCTCACTGGGCAGGGTTTCTCAGTGGAGGGCGATGGGGGGGGGCGCAGGGGAAACAGGGGTCTAAGGAAGTCACCTCATAGGGCAGAGTCTCAATGTACTGCTACGATGGTGGCCAGAGGAAGGGAAGGCAAGAAGTTAAGTGGAGGCCTGCAGGGCACTGGGGAGGTGGTATCTGCCAACCAGAGGCAGGAGGATGGAGTCCATGACTTTCTGCTGAGCAATAGGCTGGGAAGGCGCAGAGAATCTCATGGGGGCAAGCACAGGGCCCCCAGTTAAGTGACCAGCGAGGGGGAGAATCAGTTTTTCCAGTCTTTTCCATTTGTTTTTTCAAAAGAGATAGAAGTTTTTCTCAGATTGTTTAGGTTCTGTGTCTGGATGCAGATAGAATCTAGCAACATTTTTCTGGCCCCAGCCCCAGACAGATATCAGAATGATATGACAACAGCCAGGCTTTTCAGGTATATTTTTAGATAAAAGTCCAGCATGTACAAATTATAACACACATGTGGTGACCGTTTTGTAGGTCACAGAGCTATCGTCTGAGCGCTATGCCTATGGCATCTGCTCCTCTCAGCAGCCTGGTGACTGACGTGAACGTTCTCAGTCTCATGCTGGAGGCAGCCCTTCTGGGCAAGCGCGGCGCCTCTCTACTTGAGATTAAAATTACATTCTAAGTTTGCCCTGTCCAGCTTAACAAAGTGGTCCTGACACGTCCTCTTCTCCCAGTTCCTTCTCAGTGTTCGTTCCTATTTTGGTCACTCCTCTTGCGGTGTTTGGGCCGGGCATTTAAGACCCGAGAGGAAGAGCCAGCAGGGATCGCAATGCAGACCGTGGCTTCGCACAGCCACACCTCGTCTATCTTCTGGCTTGATTTTGCCTCGCCTGAGGTTTCGGAGAGCTCCAGTTTGAACATTTGGGGAACATCCCACATATGTCTGGGAAAACCCCTTCTCCTCATCCCTTCAGACTTCTCCACGAAAGCCATAAACTGATTTGAATGGGGCGCAAACCCTGCCTAGACCTCGTGGTGTTCTTGAAATTTACCCATTCAACCAATCTCTACTGAGTCCCTACTATGCGCTAGGCGTTGTGCTAGGCTCTAGGGCACAAGGGCCAGCAAACCAGGGACAACGTTTGAGCTCATGCTCTCGTCAGTGCGGTAGTCACGAGCTATGAGCAGCATCTCACTAAAACTGGGCAAGGGAAAACTAAAAATGCACTTTCGCAGTCATACCAGCTGCATTTCGAGTGACGGGCGGATGGCTACCGTCCTGAAGTGCGCGTCCCCATCTTTAGAGAGTTGGCTCCTGCGGCAAGCTGGGCTAGACCGTGGGGAGTCTAATGAGCACGGCCAGGATAGCCGGCTGAAGACACATCAACAGTTTTAGGTCTTTTCTATTTTCCTCCTCCCATCTTTAAAAAGCCAACTCTGTTTCTCTCTTCTTCAACATGTTATTTCAGGGCCTTGTAACTTACTTATGGCCTGAGACAACCCTGCTACCATCTTGTTTTTTCTCTGGTACTTTCTATGCATTCTGCCCAGTTGGTGCCTAGGGAACCCCAGGTTTCTGCGCAATACTGCCCATCTCTCTCAGCCTGGCAGGAAAGGCTCTTTCTGATCAGGCTCTATTGACCTGTCCTGCCAGCTTCCTGCCCTTCCTTTCCCTATGTTATACCTGAGCAGCAGAAAAGAGGCTGCAAATACCCCCTGCCAACACTGTCCCTTCTGTGGAAGGACATCTAGTTTTCAAGAAAAATAGCTGCCAACTCAGGCTTAACACACGAATTACACTTGCTTGTATTTGCCTTCTGAAAAAGGGTTCTTTACTCTACGGCTCAGACTGGAACTCATTATGTGGCCCAGGGTCATCTTGAGCTCACAGCAATCCTCCTGCCTTGGTCGCCCATGTGTTGGGACTTAGGTGTGCACTATCACACTTAGCTAGGAGTTATACTTTTCAAATATACATGTAAATAAACACAATGATTTAAAAGAAGTTCTTGTAGACAAGCTGAAATCACATCACCTCTGTGCTGTGCTATACATGTTCATAGTTTTGGAAATGCTTGGATTAGGAGCCTGGACAAACACTCTTGCTGAGCGCTGAGGATGAAGGTCTTTGGCCACGGCTGCTCCTATCTTCCCGTGTGAAACATGAGAGAGGACTGTGTATGACTCCCTGCAGTAGGGAATGGGCACTGGGGAGGAAGAAGAGATAAAAGGCAGCAGGGTTGGTGGGCATGAGGTGCTGACCCCTTATCTATAGTAGCTACAGTGTTCCTGGGGGCAATAACAGTGGGAGAAGCAAGGCAGACATTCCCAAATTTCCACTTGTGTCCTGTATATTTGGAAGAAAGTGTATAACCGAGAAGCCCCTGCCTCCTAGGGACTGACTCTCTTCTCTGGAGCGGTTGATGGGGGTCTGGGTCCGTGGGTGGCATCAGGGGGCCCTGGCTACAGCTTCAGGCTCAGTGGTGACAGCCTATTTCCCCTCTGTTTAGTGTAGACTTCTAGAGGTTGTGAGGAGGTGGTTAGGTAAGGGCAGGATGCTAAGATTCTTACTGTCAACAACAAACAGACATCCAACATTCAGCAATACCCACAGAGTCCCGGGAGCAACACAAGGCTGCCTCTGGGGCCAACACATGAGATCATCTCAATGATGATCCAGAGGGATGAGCTGCCAATATCTCTGTGGCCTTTGTCAAAGTCTTTGTTTTCCTGAAAAAGGGGAGGAAAGTCTGAGGACCGAGATAATGGGGATTTTAGGTTAACTCTTTTGCCATTTTTCTCTTCCTTCTCCTGTATAGCTAAGCTCTAGAACCCTGGTGTTGAAACACTGCAGCAAAAAGCCAGGCAGTTGAAAGCCCTCCCAACAGCTGTTAATGGTTGTCATGTGTAGGCAGACAGTGGGGCTGGCAGGAAGGGAGCCAAAAAGAATTCACAGTAGTATCTTCCAGGATCCAGTCATTTGTGATGCTGGAGGGAGGAGCATGAAGAAGCAAAGTACAAGGATCTGAAAAGGGTGAGGAGGCTGGGGAGGGACGCTGGGGATTCTCAGAAACACTGCCCGAGAAAGAAATGACAACATGGGTCCAAGTCGGGGAGACTGTTGTTGGACATGAGAAGACCCTAGTTCTGTGGGGTGGGGGCTAGATTGTGTACTGGGGGAGTGAATGGCTCTTTCTTGTGTGTTTTCAATCTGCGGAACTGTGAGCTCATTTTCCAAGGAGCCAGGGTAGGCTGTCTCTCCTAGGGAACCACCGTTTTACCTGAAGAGGACTGCCTCCTGAGGAGTTACTGATCAACTTGCTTTGGATGGGATCTGAAAACTCAGTTTTTAATACCATCCCCTAAAATCCAGTTTCCATTTCTACTTTGT
>NW_026067931.1:4400385-4455344 GCF_014885135.2 Alexandromys fortis | reverse complement strand
TTTTTTTGAGACAGGGTTTTTCTGTAGCTTTGGAGCCTGTCCTGGAACTAGCTCTTGTAGACCAGGCTGGCCTTGAAGTCACAGAGATCCACCTGCCTCTGCCTCCTGAGTGCTGAGATTAAAGGTGTGCACCACCACTGCCTGGCTCTTTTCACTTTCTTTAAATTTCTATGATCTACACAGCAGAAGAAGCCTTTCTTGAGTGTCACTGCACTGGGGTACACACGTAACACTGTAGATGACTCTGCCATGTTCTCAAGGAGTAGAACCTAGGTCTTCAACAACATGTCCATTGAATTGGGCTTGACCTTTCTGGGCAGCAACCACTCAGAGCTCAGACAGGAAAGTGGCAGATGACTCAAGCTTGACTGGGAACAAACAATTCATGCCAAAAGAACTGCATTTTTAGATTTGATGGCAGTACTGTTCAGAGAAAGCAGTAGAAACAGCATCCTGGGAATCTGGCCTGGCAACTACCACCTCCTGGGTCACTGAGTATGAAAAACAAGGCCTTCAGTATGTTTGAAAATCAAGCCATCAGCAACTGGTTGGTGAACTGGGGTCAACTTTAACTTGGGAGAAATGTCATCAATGTGACCCAGCTTTCCCATCTACTTCATTTTGTTTAACTTCTGTCTTGAACATAGAAACTGGTTACTCAGGCAGGCAGAGTTGAGATCCCTCAATAAGGACCACAGGCTGATGTTATTAGGCAAATGCATCGACTCAATTTAAGAAAAATTGATGTAAAATCCTGTTGTGTGATAAGAAAATTCAACGCAGATGAACAGGACAGGAGAATCCTAGCTCTCACAGTTTCTGGGAAACCCAAAACAGTCCTAGGCTACATTAAGAGAAACTCCGAGTTTTGAGGTCAGTCTGGTCTACAGAGCTAGTTCTAGGACAGCCAGGGCTACACAGAGTAACTCTGTCTTGAAAAAAAAATGAGAGGGTGAGGGGGGCACACCTTGAGGCAGGGAGGGAAAGTGTCACTGCTCAGAGCCCATCAACACTCTTGCCTTTGGTCCAGACTCACGAGAATCATGGCCATCACTAAACCCCAGGTGGTCCTTGGAGCAGGGATGCCATATCCCAAGAGAGGGGAGTTTTATGGAGTCCCACGTGAGAAATAATGGATTATCTATCATGCAAAGTCAAGATTTGATTTGTTCTCCACAAATCATAAATAGAATAGCATCTGAAGACATAGTGGAAAATCTCTGCTACAGAGAAAGAAAGACAATTTTAGCAATGATAGTTAGGGAAATTGGAATGTGTTATCTTGAAAGCTGGTGAGTATTCATTGCTGTCAGAGTTGATGCAGAGTCTGGAGGGCAACCTATGTTCTTATTACAATTGCTAACTGGCTGGGAGGTCACACTCTAATATGCCTCGTTGTTGTTGTTGTTATTGTTGTTCTTGTTTTTTTCTCACTGCAGTACAGGGGAGTAAACCTTGTGCATGTTAGGCAGGCACTCTACTATAGAGCTACAGTTCCTGACATGCCTTAGTTTATTTAAATGTACAAAGGATTCCTTCCCAATTTTCTAATTAAAAATTTTATACAATGTATTGGGAGCATGTTTTTGTCTCCCCCAACTCCTCCCAGATCCCACCTCCTCCCTGACCACGCAACTTCATGTTCTTTCTGTCTCTCATTCAAACAACAACAACAGCAAAACCACAAAAGGAAAACTCAGCAAACCAAACCAAAAAAAAAAAATCAGTAAGACAAAAATGTACAAAAGAAACAAGAAAAACCATACACACAAAAACTACGGAGCTAATTTCATGTTGCTGACTTGCCTTGCTAACCTCTAATCTTTGACGTTCCTTAGCTTCTGACTCAAGAATCAGAGCAGGGATATAGTCCTAATACTCCTTAAGCAGTCTGCACACAAAGGGACAGGAGGAAGAAGTACTTGATAGCATTTACATTTACTCTGGGTACCACCGGTGAATATACTGGCTAGTGAGTCGACAAAATAGACTTCCCCAGCTCTCCAGTAAGCATATGGAAGACACCTCCAGAAAGCTGCCTTAGACTGGAATGCTGGCCCGGACCAACCAGTTGGCTAAGACCACAGACAATGTGCAGAGAACACAGGGAGCCTTGATGGGATACAGTGCCAGGCGGTATGAAGAAAGAAAAGGTGCCAGTGACTTTTCTACATCTTCAAAGGCCACCATTCCAGTCAATAGAAATCCAATTGTATGAATGCAGAACCTTAACATCGAATAATGCAGACGGAGTTGTCTCAGTTTCAAGACATTTGCAAGGCATTATTTTCAGACATTAGTTTCCCTCACCGAACAAACCTTCTATTTAGACCTGCTGGGTGAGCAAGCGTCGTCAGTCAGTCACACAGGCCTGTTAGTCACACAGTCAGAGTTAGCAGCAGGCCCTATCTTGTATTTTTCTGGGCTTGACATAATGACTGAGCCATTTAAAAATATCATAAATGCTATACCCACCCTGTGATTCTATATACCTTGAAGTGGCAGGAGAGGAAAAAAAAAGCCTTAAGCTTTTCCTCCTTAAATATCTCCTAGTTTATATTTTTGGTTGTGAATCTAAGCTCATGGAAACTCATGAACTCTAGACTGACAGCTGTGGAATCTCCATGGGGCAGAACTAGGTCTTCCACACGTGGGAGACAGTGGTAATGCTTGGACTATCTGAGGGGCCCCTGGCAGTGGGATCAGGATCTATCCCTGGTGCCTGAGCTACCTTGTTGGAGCCCATTCCCTATGGTGGGACGCCATGCTCAGCCTTAATGCAGGGGGGAGGGGCTTGTCCTGCCTCAACTAAATGTGTCAGACATTGCCTTAATCACTCAGTCACCTCATCCATGATAATACTCTCTCAGACACACTTTAGGATGGAGCCAGGAAGGACTGAAATCTTTGGTAGCCACAGGAAAAGAAACCAGGTCTAACTGTGAGTAGAAAGAACAGAGGGAAGGCAGTGGAGTGAGTGAGTGTGTGTGTGTGTGTGTGTGTGTGTGTGTGTGAAGAGCACAGTCTAAAACAAGTGCTGATCTCTAGTATCCTAACAAAGAAAGGGCAGAACTCAGAGAACAGCTCTGTAGGAGGTAAAGTTTACAGGGGTTTTTTGAAATCCTAAGATCTCTTTCCTGGAAGTCTTCTATTCTGGCTTCTATTTAGTGATCTATTCTGGGTCAACAGCTAGCACTTGACCTGGGCTGGAATTTCTAGGTAATTCTTCCAAGTCTAAATTGTGGATTTGAATGCAAACTCTAGACATAAAATTGAAGTGACTAATCAACCAAGGCCTCGTATAACAGTTGGTAGAGGAAGAACCTTATTTTGACATTGGCCTTTGATCGGAGATAAATGACCACATTAGTAGTGACAAGGTTGGCCATAAATCCTCTAAGATGGAGCAAGGAAAAAAACCACTTGGATGGCTAGGCAATCAAGATTTTCTAAAAAATAAACAGACAAAAAATAAAATAATAAATCAAAACAATAAAAACTAAAAAGCTTTTTTTTTAAGCTGGCCCAGAACTTGGGCGTTGGCATTACATGTGCTTACTACAATGCATGGATTTGTAAGTCTTTAATTTGACTTCAAGATGTGTACAGTTCAGATTTCTAGAACCCTTTCATTGCGGCATCCTGGCACTAAACCTAATTAAAACACAGCAGCAAAACCAAGGTCCTCCTGGTAGAGAGGGTTCAAAGCCTGTCATCCCCCAAGGGCCCTTGTTGTCAAGTCTCTATTCTAAGCACCACTCCAAAGTCCGTCAGACTTCAGCTATTCCTGAAGAATTCTCACGAAAAGCCTTCAGCATTTCTTTTTTTGGGGGAGGCAAAGATCTGAATAAATAAGTCGGCATTATTTTAAGAGCAGGAATCTTGGGGGGGGGGGGTGAGCAGAAGCAGCGAAGGAATGCTAATGAATCGTGTCAAAGCTGCCAGGGCCTGCTCTTGAGGAACAAAATATGCTTAGAATGCGGGTTTCTCACGGAGCCATTTGCGGGGCAAAGAAAGGAGGGAGAATTGGCTTAAAAAAAATGAAAGGCAGTCTGTGAAATTTAGTGACACACTAGAGGTCACCGGCAAAAAAATGTCTGGGAACCACTGTTACACTCTGGCTGACCCCTGCAGGGCTGCACCCACGAACTCCATGTCACACGTCACAGTGAACAGGGCCACATCCTCAGTGTCCCTTCTCTTTCTCCGACTGGAAAACCCCGACAGAATCAAGACCAAGGAAAGCCCCCTCCACAAGCTCTGGGAGGGGAGTTAGGGGCCTGAGGTGAAAGCCCTTGCAACTTGGAAGATAACGTTTTCATCTGAGCTGGCAGACACCAACTTGAAATAAGTTAACTTGTAAATGGAAAAATCCAATCATAAGCTTTTACAAGGCGCTCTTAGTTACCGTCTCGTGAGCTATCCACTAGAACCTGTAAGCTGCCTTGTCCCTCCACTGGATGGCTTAGGCTGTGACCACTGTTTGCCTACTTAGATTGCCACCAGCCTATCGTTCGTTGGCTTTAGCTCGTAAGCAACTGGAGCCCTCATCAGAAAGTTTGCCCAGCTATCTGTGTCCTCTCCCACTTGGCTTCTAGGACAGGTTTTCCCATCTCAGTTAATGGCAAGTCCCATCTTTCTGTCTTCCATCCCCTAATCGGCAAATTATCCTGGATTTTTATCTCTCTCTTTGCATGTCCCTGACCCTCGCTCTTGTGCAAACCACCTTTCTCCTGGACTGTCACGGAGACACTATTTGTATCCTCTTCTGCAAGCCTCAACTCTGCATTTAAGGCTGCTGCTTAAAAAAGAGAAGTTAGAGTTTGCCACCATTTTTCTTGCTTTTCATGTGTGTGTGTGTGTGTGTGTGTGTGTGTGTGTGTGAGAGAGAGAGAGAGAGAGAGAGAGAGAGAGAGAGAGAGAGAGAGANTGTGTGTGTGTGTGTGTGTGTGTGTGTGTGTGTGAGAGAGAGAGAGAGAGAGAGAGAGAGAGAGAGAGAGAGAGAGAGAGAGAGAGAGAAAGAAAGAAAGAGAGCGTGAGCGAGAGAGCAAGCATGTGTGTCCCATCCTGTACACATGGAGGTCAGAGGAGTACCTTGGGTGGCAGTCCTTTTGTTTTGTTTGAGGTGGTCTCTTGCCTCTCACCCTCCACGTGTATGCTAGACTAGCTGGCTTGTGAGATTCTTGGAATTCTCTCTCTTCTTTTCTTCTGAGACAGGGTTTCTCTATGTAACAGTCCTGGCTGTCCTGGAACGCCCTCTGTAGCCAGGCTGACTTCAACTCACAGAGATCCACCTGCCTCTGCCTCCCAGGTGCTAAGATTAAAGACACGCACCACCATCACCACCGGACTCTGGGAATTCTCTTATTTCTGCCTCCAGTCTTCCTATAGGAACACTAGAATTGCAGGCACAGGTTCACAGCTTTTGGTACATTCCGGGGATTCAAACTTACGACCTCATGCTTGCATGGTGTGGTGGTTTGAATGGAAATACCTCGGCCCCTGCCTTAGGCTCAAGCATTCGAGAAAGTTTCATCCCTAGTTAAAGAAAGAATTGGGAGGTGTGGCTTTGTTGGAGGTGTGTCACTAGGGGAGGGATTTGAGGTTTCAAAAGCTTGAAGCTCAAGCTAGGTCCAGTTCTCTCTCTGCCTGTCTGCCTAGAGTTAGCCTTCCCTCCACGTCAGTCACGGGCTAACCCTCTCAAACTGTAAGCAGCTGGCAGCTTTCCCTCTACGAGCTGCCTTGGTCGCCGTGGCTCTTCACAGCCACAGAACCGTAAGAGCACGGCGAGAGCTTTGTTCCCTGAGCTGTCATCCCATCCCTGTCATTTGTTTGCTGAATGACTGTCATTCCGAATAGGGGACACAGAATCCCAACTTAGCTTAGCTTTGCTCTAAGGCACGTGCGCTCCACCATGCCTTCCCCCGTGTTTACTGGCTCTTTGTATTTCACCTTTTGAGAATCATTTCACCGGCTCATTTCCTGACGCTTGATTTCTTGTCCTCTGAGTTCTTTACTGTTCGAGGCATTTGCTGTCTGTCATATGTAGCCAGCAAAGAGTTTCTCAGTTAACTGGTTCCACTGCTTCACAAAAGCCTGTTTAGCTTCGTGAGGTCCCACTGTTGGCTTTACTCCCTCAGCAATTGGAATCCTTGCTGGAAAGCCTTGTCTATGCTTGTATCTTGAAATGGTTTCCCTACTTCTTTCCCTCAGAGTTTCAGGTGCTATATTAAGATCTTTGACCCATTTGCAGATGATTTTTCTTTTTTTTTTTTTTCACAGACTGATGGATAGGGATCTAGTTTCATTCTTATACATACGTGGCTATCCAGTTTTCCCAGCAGCACGCCGAAGAGGCTGCCAGCCTTCCTTGGCTACCAGCTAACGCACTTCTCTCTCAGTTATTGTCTGTAATGTTATTCTGTTTTATTTTGCTTTTAGCATTATTGCAATTTAAATGATCACATCTTCTTATTTTCCTTACATGCTAAATATAGGCTCACGAGACTGCCAGCTTACTATGGTTCCTCAGGGCTAAATACTCGGCTTAGAATCATAGCTGAGCACTGGACAGGTGATCAGTCCAAAGTCCTATTCTCCCCTCCTCTCTTCCCCTAACCTCCCTTCTTTCTCTTTCCTTTCTTCTCGTCCCCTTCCTGCCTCCTTCCCCCTTTCCTCTCCTCTCCTTCATGATGGGAACCCCACTTTGTCGCCTAGGTTAACCTCCAATCCCTAGGCTCCGGAGGTCTATGTGTCTAAACAGCTCATGAAGCTGAGACATCAGGCATGTGCTACTGACTTCTCTGGTTGTCATGGAACTCACTCTGTAGACCAGGCTGGCCTCGAACTCAGACACCCTCCTGCCTCTGCCTCCCAAGTGCTGGGATTAAAGGCATGTGCCACTGCCACCTGGCATGTTTTTCCCAACTTTTTTTTTGTTAAACTAGAAAATTTTAATTCATAGAAAAGATGGAAGAGATGTATATCCATCTATGTTTATCTGGGGGTGAATCTGGGATTCTGCAAAGAGGTGAATTTATGCTAAATCACTGAATTTTGCCAAATTTTATGCTCTCCCTTCTTTATAAATATTTCTCTAGACATGTAAGATCACACAGAAATCTTCCCCCTTCCTCCCCAACCATCTGAGAGCAGAATCCTGACAGTAAGATTTTACCTGAGTACTTTACCGTGCATCTACAGGGAAGTTAAAGGCAATCCAAGGCCCTACATTTAAAAGTTATCTTAACATTTATTTATTTATTTATGTCCATGCATGTATACCAGAAGATGATTTATAGGTGCTGGTAGCCACGTGGATCTCAGGGACTGAACTCAGGTCCTCAAATGTGGCAGCAAGCACATCTACTCACTAAGAAATCCTGCAGATGCTGAGCCGTCTTGTAGACCAAGACAGAACAATGACCTAGCTCAGTGCTTCTCAATCTATGGGTCGAGACCCCCTGGTGGGATCAAACAGCCCTTTCATAGGGGTCACACATCAGATATCCTGCATATCAGATATTTACATTACAATTCATAACAATAGCAAAATTGCAGTTATGAAGTATCAACGAAAAGAATTTTATGGTTGGGGGTGGCCAGAACATGTGTAACACTGTTAAAGGGTTGCAGCTTCGGGAAGGTTGAGAACCACTGATCTAGCTTGTTCTGCTGTGGGAGTGGTTTTGGGATACGGTCTCCTGTAGCACAGGTAGGATGGGAGTCAGCTGAAATCCAGGATGACCTTGAACTCGTGATGTTCCCGCCCTACCACTGGAGAGGCCGGAATGATTAGCGAGTGTGCCATCACCCTAGGTGTAGAAGGTGATCAGTGGTTAGATACAAGGCCTTTTGGGTCCCAGATGGTGCTCTTCCTGCTGAGCCTACAGTACCTCTTGCACTTTTAAAAAAAATTATTTATTATGTATACAATATCCTGTCTGTGTGTACGCCTGCCGGCCAGAAGAGGACACCAGACCCCATTACAGATGGTTGTGAGCCACCATGTGGTTACTGGGAATTGAACTCAGGACCTTTGGAAGAGCAGGCAACGCTCTTAACCTCTGAGCCATCTCTCCAGCCCCCCCCCCCCTTGCACTTTTATGTCAGAAGGAACTAGAAGAAAGCCAGGCTTGCCTCTTGGGACGATTTTCATTTAACTTCTGAGACCTAGCATATTCAGCTGAGCTCCAAAGCTTAAGAGAGCCCCTGAATAGCAAGAAGGATCCAGGAAAGAAGGCAGCACACTGGTGCGCTTGGAACTAACCCATGGGTGGCAGAACCTTTGAAAGCAGACAGGAAGCCATACTGCATTTTCACTTTCCCAGCGCCATACTTCATCTGATCATCATTTTCTTCTAATCATCCCATGCTATTGATAGGATTATTAACAAATAAGACAATGGGCACAGTGGAGTGTTAGAAAATACGTCTGTAGGTGGTGGCGCACGCCTTTAATCCCAGCACTCAGGAGGCAGAAGCAGGCAGATCTCTGTGTGTTCGAGGCCAGCCTGATCTACACAGAGAGTTCCAGGACAGTCAGGGCTACACAGAGAAACCCTCCACGAAGGGGAGAGGAGTGGGGGGAAGAGGGGGAGAGGAGTGGGGGAGGGGAGGGAAATGGGAGGCGGGGAGGAGGCAGAAATTTTTCAATAAAAAAAAAGAAAAACCAAAACTTCAGAAAGACAAAAAAATTTAAAAAACGCAAATAAACAAACATCCATTGTTTTCCAACTCGTTAGCATCTTACCACTGCTGACACTTTAGCACGTCCTTCCGGGTCCTCCCTTGTGCACGCGTGCACACACTCACATCCCTAGCCCCTAATCAGACTGAGCTCATACTGAACAGGTGACTGCTCCTCACCGCTCTCTGTTCCATCACCTCTCCTCTAACATGCAGATCATATTTGAGCTTTTCAATTCTCCCATAACGTCTTCTATAACTGCTCTGTCTAACCAACTCATGGCTGCAGCCCTAGTGACTGTTTCTAGTGTCTAAAGTCCTTATATCCTGTTTAATCTGGTCAGATCCATTTCTACATCGTCACTGAGTTATGTCAGGCTGTTTATTTTGCAGAAAGTCACTAGATTTGTCTAACTGCTTTTTTCATGGTGTTAAGTTTTTTCTTCTAATTTCAGTATTTTTTCAATTAGAAATGATATCTAAAAGCATTAAAGAGGCGGGCGACATAGCTGGCGCAGCGGCCGGGGACCGGCGGGTACTGACACAGTGGCAGACAACGCAGGCGACGGACCAGTAAAACACCAAGAGCAGATCGCCCCAGGACAATTAAATCAAAGAGGTAGGCCTTTGGTTGGCGAGGTCCCGGGCAAACAGGGAACCTGGTTCTTTTCCTGAAGACCCGTCTGAGGGGTGAGAGGGATCTTGGCCCCTGGCAGGAGCCAGGAAACAGAACGAGGGAATTTTGCAAGAGGAGCCTCTGGCCAGCAGGGAAACCTGATCTGGTTTTAAAAGACCAATTAGAGATCGTCAATAGGAGGAGATGGGCAGGCGCCAAGGCAAAAATTCTCCCAATAAGCTGAAAAACAACATGAAAGCACCAGAACCCAATGATCTTACAACAGAAGGACTTGAACACCCTAACACAGAAGAAGTGGAAAAAATCGACTTTATGAAAGCAATAGAGTCCCTTAAACAATATGTAAAAAACACCTTTATAGAAATGGATGAGAAGTATAACAAAAAGTTTGAAGAATTGAGTAAATACGTACATGAGACCCTGGGAAACCAAGAAAAAACGAACAAACAGGTAATGGAAACAGTTCAAGAATTGAAAACTGAAATGGAAGCAAGGAAGAAAGCACAAACTGGGGACCAGCTGGATACGGAAAATCTAGGTCAACGAGCAGAGCCTACAGAAACAAGCATAATCAATAGAATACAAGAAATAGAAGAAAGAATCTCAGATTCTGAAGACACCATAGAGAAAATAAACGCACTGATCAAAGAAAACAGCAAAGCCAACAAATTCTCATCACAAAACATTCAGGAAATATGGGACACAATAAAAAGACCAAACCTGAGAATAATAGGAATAGAAGAAGGGGAAGAATTACAGCTCAAAGGCCCAGAAAATATATTTAACAAAATTATGGAAGAAAACTTTCCCAACATAAAGAAAGATATTCCTTTGAATATCCAAGAAGCATACAGAACACCAAACAGACTGGATCAAAGAAAAGCATCCCCTCGCCATATAATAATCAAAACACAAAATATACAGGTTAAAGAAAGAATATTAAGAGCTGCAAAGGAAAAAGGCCAAGTAACTTATAAAGGTAAACCGATCAGACTTACACCTGACTTCTCTATGGAAACCATGAAAGCCAGAAGGTCCTGGATAGAGGTTCTTCAAAAACTAAGAGACCATGGATGCAAACCCAAACTTCTATACCCAGCCAAGCTAGTATTCACTATCAATGGAGAAAACAAGACATTCCAGGATAAGAACAAATTTAAACAATACGTAGCCACAAATCCAGCGCTACAGAAAGTAATAGAAGGAAAATCGCAACCCAAGGAATCCAACATTGCCAACACTGACTACAATAACTCAGGAATCTAGCGAACCTTCACCAGTACAACTCAAAGAAGGGACACACACAAACTCTACTACCGAAAACAGTAAGAATAACCGGAGTAAACAACCACTGGTCACTAATATCACTTAATATTAATGGTCTCAATTCACCTATAAAAAGGCACAGGCTAAGGGATTGGATACGAAAACAGGATCCAACATTCTGCTGTTTGCAAGAAACACATCTCAACCACAAAGACAGGCATCTACTCAGAGTAAAAGGTTGGGAAAAGGTCTTTCAAGCAAATGGTCCTAACAAAAAAGCAGGTGTGGCCATACTAATTTCCAACAAAACTGACTTCAAACTAAAATCAATCAGAAGAGATCGAGATGGACACTTTATACTCATAACAGGAACAATTCATCAGGATGACATCTCAATCCTGAATATCTATGCCCCTAATATAAAAGCACCCACTTATGTAAAAGAAATATTTCTAAAACTCAAGGCAGACATAAAACCACACACACTAATAGTAGGAGACTTCAACACACCTCTCTCTCCAATGGACAGGTCAATCAGACAGAAACCTAATAGAGAATTAAGAGAATTATTGGAGGTAATGAAGCAAATGGACTTAACAGACATCTACAGAACACTCCACCCAAATAGGAAAGAATATACCTTCTTCTCTGCAGCTCATGGAACCTTCTCAAAAATTGACCATATACTCGGAAACAAAGGAAACCTCCACAGATACAAAAGAATATCAGTGTCCACCTGTGTCTTATCAGATCACCACGGATTAAAGTTAGATGGCAACAACTATGCTACCCCCAGAAAGCCGACAAACTCATGGAAACTGAACAGTCAACTACTGAACCACACCTGGGTCAAGGAAGAAATTAAGAAAGAAATTAAAGTCTTCCTTGAATTTAATGAAAATAAAGAGACAACATACTCAAACCTATGGGACACGATGAAAGCAGTGCTAAGAGGAAAGTTCATAGCACTAAGTGCCCACTTAAAGAAAACAGAGAAAGCATACATTGGGGACTTAATGGCACACCTGAAAGCTTTAGAAAAAAAAGAAGCAGAGGTGCCCAGAAGGAGTAGAAGACTGGAAATAATCAAACTGAGGGCAGAAATCAACAAAATAGAAACACAGAAAACAGTCCAAAGAATCAATGAAACAAAAAGTTGGTTCTTGGAGAAAATCAACAAGATCGACAAACCCCTATCCAAACTAACTAAACAACAGAGAGAGAACACGCAAATAAATAAAATCAGAAATGAAAGGGGGGACATAACCACAGACACAGAGGAAATCCAGAGAATCATTAGATCTTACTATAAAAGCCTGTATGCCACAAAACTGGAAAATGCAAAAGAAATGGACATTTTTTTAGATAAGTACCATATACCAAAGCTAAACCAAGACCAGGTGAATGATCTAAATAGACCTGTTAGTCGCGAAGAACTAGAAACTGTTATCAAAAATCTCCCTTCCAAAAAAAGCCCAGGACCAGATGGGTTCAACGCAGAATTCTACCAGAACTTCCAAGAAGAGCTAATACCTATACTCCTTAACGTATTTCACAATATAGAAACAGAAAAGTCATTGCCAAATTCCTTTTATGAAGCTACAGTTACCCTGATACCAAAACCACACAAAGACCCAACCAAGAAAGAGAATTACAGGCCTATCTCACTCATGAATATCGACGCAAAAATTCTCAATAAAATACTGGCAAACCGAATTCAAGAACACATCAGAAAAATTATCCATTATGATCAAGTAGGCTTCATCCCAGAGATGCAGGGCTGGTTCAACATACGCAAATCTATCAATGTAATCCACCATATAAATAGACTGAAAGAAAAAAACCATATGATCATTTCATTAGATGCGGAAAAAGCATTCGACAAAATTCAACACCCCTTTATGATAAAGGTCTTGGAGAGAATAGGGATACAAGGGTCATACCTAAATATAATAAAAGCTATCTACAGCAAACCGACAGCTAACATTAAATTAAATGGAGAAAAACTCAAAGCCATCCCACTAAAATCAGGAACAAGACAAGGATGTCCACTCTCTCCATACCTCTTCAATATAGTGCTTGAAGTTCTAGCAATAGCAATAAGACAACATAAGGGGATCAAGGGGATTCGTATTGGAAAGGAAGAAGTTAAGCTTTCGTTATTTGCAGATGACATGATAGTATACATAAGCGACCCCAAAAATTCTACCAAAGAACTCCTACAGCTGATAAACACCTTTAGTAGCGTGGCTGGATACAAGATCAACTCCAAAAAATCAGTTGCCTTCCTATACACTAAGGATAAGGAAACAGAGAGGGAAATCACAGAAGCATCACCTTTCACGATAGCCACAAAGAGCATAAAATATCTTGGGGTAACCCTGACCAAGGAAGTGAAAGATCTATTTGACAAGAACTTCAAGTCTTTGAAGAAAGAAATAGAAGAGGACACCAGAAAATGGAAGGATCTCCCTTGCTCTTGGATTGGGAGGATCAACATAGTAAAAATGGCAATTCTACCAAAAGCAATCTATAGATTCAATGCAATCCCCATCAAAATCCCATCAAAATTCTTCACAGATCTGGAGAAGACAATAATCAACTTTATATGGAAAAACAAAAAACCCAGGATAGCCAAAACAATCTTATACAATAAAGGAACGTCTGGAGGCATTACCATCCCTGACTTCAAACTCTATTACAGAGCTACAGTATTGAAAACAGCTTGGTATTGGCATAAAAACAGAGAAGTCGACCAATGGAATCGAATAGAAGACCCTGACTTTAACCCACAAACATATGAACACCTGATTTTCGATAAAGGAGCTAAAAGTATACAATGGAAAAAAGAGAGCATCTTCAACAAATTGT
This sequence comes from Alexandromys fortis, assembly GCF_014885135.2. NCBI lineage: Eukaryota > Metazoa > Chordata > Mammalia > Rodentia > Cricetidae > Alexandromys > Alexandromys fortis. The sequence continues at coordinate 4,441,882 of NW_026067931.1, read as the reverse complement.
GCTGGCAAAACTGGATGTCAATCTGTAGAAGAATGAAAATAGACCCATATCTATCACCATGCACAAAACTCAAGTCCAAGTGGGTGAAAGACCTCAATATCAGTCCAAACACACTGAACCTGATTGAAGAGAAAGTGGGAAGTACTCTACAACACGTGGGCACAGGAGACCACTTCCTACGTATAACCCCAGCAGCACAGACAGTAAGGGCCTCATTGAATAAATGGGACCTCCTGAGACTGAGAAGCTTCTGTAAAGCAAAGGACACTGTTGCTAAGACAGAAAGGCAACCCACTGACTGGGAGAAGATCTTCACCAACCCCACAACTGACAAAGGTCTGATCTCCAAAATATATAAAGAACTCAAGAAACTAGACCGTAAAAGGCTAATCAACCCAATTATAAAATGGGGCACTGAGTTGAACAGAGATCTCTCAACAGAAGAAGTTCAAATGGCCAAAAGACACCTAAGGTCATGCTCAACTTCCTTAGCGATCAGGGAAATGCAAATCAAGACAACTTTAAGATACCATCTTACACCTGTCAGAATGGCGAAAATCAAAAACACCAATGATAGCCTTTGCTGGAGAGGTTGTGGAGAAAGGGGTACACTCATCCATTGCTGGTGGGAATGCAAACTTGTGCAACCACTCTGGAAAGCAGTGTGGAGGTTTCTCAGGAAATTTGGGATCAACCTACCCATGGACCCAGCAATACCACTCTTGGGAATATACCCAAGAGAGGCCTTATCACACAACAAAAGTATATGCTCTACTATGTTTATAGCAGCATTGTTTGTAATAGCCAGAACCTGGAAACAACCTAGATGCCCTTCAATTGAAGAATGGATGAAGAAAGTATGGAATATATACATATTAGAGTACTACTCAGCAGTAAAAAACAAGGACTTCTTGAAGTTTGCAGGCAAATGGATGGAAATAGAAAACACCATCCTGAGTGAGGTAAGCCAGACCCAAAAAGAGGAACATGGGATGTTCTCACTCATATTTGGTTTCTAGCCATAAATAAAGGACATTGAACCTATAATTCGGGTTCTTAGAGAAGCTAAATAAGAAGGAGAACCCAAAGAAAATCATATAGGCATCCTCCTGAATATTAAACTTCATCAGGCGATGAAAGGAGACAGAGACAGAGACCCACATTGGAGCACCGGACTGAAATCTCAAGGTCCAAATCAGGAGCAGAAGGAGAGAGAGCACAAGCAAGGAACTCAGGACCGCGAGGGGTGCACCCATACACTGAGACAATGGGGATGTTCTATCGGGAACTCACCAAGGCCAGCTGGCCTGGGTCTGAAAAAGCCTGGGTCAAAACTGGTCTCGCTGAACATAGCGGACAAGGAGGACTACTGAGACCTCAAGAACAATGGCAACGGGTTTTTGATTCTACTGGACCTATTGGTTTCGTGGGAGCCTAGGCAGTTTCGTGGATGCTCACCTTACTAGACCTGGATGGAGGTGGGTGGTCCTTGGACTTCCCACAGGGCAGAGAACCCTGATTGCTTTTTGGGCTGATGAGGGAGGGGGACTTGATTGGGGGAGGGGGAGGGAAAGGGGAGGCGGCGGTGGGGAAGAGACAGAATAAATAAATAAATTAATTAAAAAAAGGCATTAAAGAGATCAAATTATATACCAAAGGTGATGTGTATTTCATGAACATTTATACCAGAAGACATTTAACGCCAGTTAATCCACTAGGAGTAAAGCACACATCAATCAATGCCTGGGTTAGTGTGAAGACAGTCGGATCTTCCGAGCTTCTTCGAAGGCTCTAGCAGGGGAGTGCAGGTACGCATACACCCTTGAGCAAAGAATGGTCCTCTACCAGGGATGGGAGTCCTCACAGAGTGAGTAGCTCTGGAAGGGATACATATGGACTAGAGAGGGAGGAAGGGGGCAACTGTCTAGTTAGCCAGAGCAGGAGACTCAACCCTGATGAGCAGTAGGGGACAGAGCTGAAGCCAGACCACCCTCACACAGACTCTGCTTCAGTGTACAGTGTGACTTTCCCCTTGTGGCTGACGGGGTCAAGGAGGAAGAGAAGTAGAGATGGAGGGAGGATGTGTGCGGTTGGCTGCCTTGGCTGTATACTAGTGTTCATTAATCATTCACCGTAATGGTTTTGAATGTAAAAATTTCATTTATTTATTATTTTTGCGTGTATGTATTTCTCATGTTTGTATTAGAAACTAATTAACATTGTTTAATAATAACTCTTAATATTAATGGTCTCAACCACCTAATAAAGAGACACAAACTAACCTACTGGATCAGAAAACAGGATCCGTCTTCTTGTTGTCTCTAAGAAACATATCCCACGAGCAACAATAGACACTACCGATAAGTATTTCAAACTCTTTGGTGATTGGGTTTCTCTGCAGATACAGTAAGTCAGATCAGGCCAAATTAGAAGTCCAGGTTTGGTTCAAGAGAAACAATTTCTGGGTGAGTCTTGGGGAGAGAGGAAGCAGGAGAGCAATCATGCTGTGGGGTCCAGTTTTAAACACCCTACGGATGAGGGCGTGGTCTTGAATAGCTGGGGGAGGGGGAGGGGAAGGGGAGGGGAGCTGACCCTTGGAGGGCCTTCTGAGAGGGGAGGGTTTGGAATGGAGGAGTGGGGCCGAGTTCCCAGCCGAACATTTGGGAGGGGGTTGCAATGGGGCCCAAGCTGGAGATTCCCAACAACTACCTTAGATGGTAAGGATGGAAAAGGGTGTTCTAAGAAAACTGGACCAAGAAGTAAGCAGGTATAGCCATTCTAATATCTGACAAAATTGAATTCAAACCAAAACTAGTCAGAGGAGAGAAGGAGGGACACTTAATACTCATTGAAGTAAACTCCAACAACAGGGAATTACAACACTAAGCATATGTGGACCAAACACAAGAACACCCGATTCTATAAAAGAAACACTGTAAGACTTAAAGCGGCAGATTGACCTAATCACAGTGACAGTGGGTGGTCTCCATAGGCCGCTCTCATCAATGGACATGTCACTTGGAAAAAGTTAGAGAGACTCTAAGAGTCAAGTAACATTACAATGAATGGGCCTAAAGGACACCCACAGAACATCCCACCCCAACAATAAGGAATACATATTTTGCTCAGTAGCCCATGAGACTTTCTCCAAAGTAGAATCATAAAAAACATATTTTAAAAATCAACCTTGTGTCAAGCTGAAAAATAAGAAATGGATGAATCTCTACCTATATACAGCCTACCAATGTTAAACCGGATCAAATAAATACTCTAAACAGACATTTAAAGCTCTGTGAGATTGAAGCCATAATTAAGGATCGCCCACGTAAAGCCATTCCTAGGCCCAGATGAATTTAGTGCGCAATTCTACCAGACCTTGAACTATTCCAGAGCATGAAGCCATCATTGCCCTGACATCAAAACTGGACAAGACTCAACCAAAAAAAAATTATAGGCCAAAATCTCTGATGAACATGGATACAAAACTCTCAAAAATACTTCAAATTAAATTGGAGAACATAGCAAAAAGAGTATCAACCATGAAATCAGGCAGTATTCACCCCAGAGATGCAGAGATGGTCAACACGTGTAAATCACTCAGCACAACCCAATACTTCAACAGACTAAAGGACAGAAATCACATGAACAGCTCATTAGATGCAGAAAAGGCCTCTGACAAAATCCAGCAACACACCTTCATGGTAAAAGTCTCGGAGAGAATCTGGGTAGAGGGAACGTGTCTCGGCACAGAAAAGGCAACATGCAGGGAGACCACAACCAGCATCATCCTGAACAGAAAAACTCAAAGCATTTACAATAACATCTGGAATAAAACAAGGATGTCTAGCCAGGCGGTGGTGGCGCACGCCTTTAATCCCAGCACTCGGGAGGCAGAGGCAGGCGGATCTCTGTGAGTTCGAGACCAGCCTGGTCTACAAGAGCTAGTTCCAGGACAGGTTCCAAAACCACATAGAAACCCTATCTCTAAAAAAAAAAAAAAAAAAAAAACAAACCCCAAAACCAAGGATGTCCACTGTCTCTCTCCTGCTTACCCTGTGTCCTAATGTTTGGTCTACTTAGTCTTAGAGTAATAAGACAAATGAAAGAGATAATGGGGGGAAACAAGAAAGGAAGGAGTTGAAGTAACTGTATTTTCAGAAGACAGGACTCCCTCATCCCAAATTTTGGTGGGACATGCCAATAATAATCTTGTCATCTTACTTGCAAGCCATTGTTCAGTTTGCAGGTCTACTTGCAGATGCAAGAGACACAAAGAGTACCCCCACACAGTCCAAAGAACACAGTCAGTAAGAAAGACAGCATAAACAGAGTGAGGCCCTTGGGGCTAGCTAGCAGCTTCTTGCCTTGCCTTTCAGCAATGTTCCTCCCTTCTCTACCCTTCTCCTTCGGAAATGAGCAAAGCGACTCTAGTAGAGACTTTATGACATCAGGAGGAGCTCTTTAGACTCACCCTTCTCTTTCCCCCTCCAATGCTGCCTAGGACTGAACCAGCCCTTGCATCTGCTGGGCAACGTGCTCTCTTCAGCTCTCTGAAGTGACCCATCTACATCCCATTCTGACCCGTGCCACTCAGCATGGCCTGATACACAAATGTAGCCACTGTGCGCCGGACTCTGCTCTGTTCCCCTTGGCTCTGGCTGCTGAGGCTGCTCTCAGGAATGATGTTATTACTGTTACCTTGAGGAAGAATAATCTATTATTTGGTTTTGAGCACAAAGAATAACAAGAAAAAAAAACCCAATGGAACAAAAAGCAAAAGCGAGTGGCAGTGATACTTTGTTACCATCTTTTATAGAAAAAAGTAAAATTGAAGAGTGACTGATTTCACAAGGTGGAAGCCTGCAACTGTGACCTCCATCTTTCTTAGATTTCCTCTGAACTCGGGAATCTTTTATTGGCTACAGCCCAGCATTTCTTTTCACCCTCAGGCCAACGTTTTGGCTTGGTTGGGAACAGCTGTCAGTATTTCTCTTTGCTGCTCGTCAGTCAAAAACTGTGCTCATGTTGGAGGCTTGGCTTCAACTCACCTAGGGTGTCGAAAGCACTAACTTCTTCACACCCGATATTCCCGAGGCTGTGCACGGAAGTCCATCTCAGTCCAGTATAGAGCAGCGTCACTAGCTAGTCTGAAAGTGGCCCAACGTCAGAGAGACTTTCTACATATTTCAGATGTCTATGACAAAGTGACGAATTTTACTATGGTCACCAAGTTAATGCGGACAAAAGGGACGCGTGTGGAGTAACAGGAAACCGAAAGTGCAGGTACATAATTGCTCCAATTCTCAAAACAAAACAAACCGATCCTTTATATGGCCTGGGGATTTGGTTAAGAACTAAAACAAACAATGCCTGGCATTAACCAAGCAATGCACATAAGTGTCTGTTCCTCCCGTGCTCCTAAGAACTGAAATCACTGTCTTTTAAACTGACAACCACATATCTCTCCATGTTTGTATATGATACGTTTTATTTAACAATTCCCGAATTACTTTCCTGGCTCACTTCACGTCCGTCCGATCAAGACTGCAGGTGTTCATACGTAAGAATGTCCTTCAAAGGCTTTTTTCCGTGTTTATGACTGTACACCCCCCAGAAATGCCATGAACATCCCGACAATAGAGCTGGAACCCGAAGCAGTCTGGTGACATTCCAAGTTTCGAGTGGAATGTGAATCTATTAAGATTACTAGGTAACTTTATTGATATCCTCGAACTTGTGCCAGATGTTAAAACCGCCAAAGAAAAGACGGAACAACAACAACAAAAAAACCACTCCAGGACTCCAACTTGGGGTATTTTTGTTTGGAAATTGTGTTTTTTCTTATGACTCATTTCTAGATCACACCCTGCTTTCCCCATTTCATTTGCAATCTCAGTTTTCAGGAAGCAAAGAGAAATAAGATACACAATATAAATTTCTCTCCCATTCAGCTTTTAGCCTCAACAGCCCTGCATTCTCATTGGCAAGGTAGGTCGGGCGATGACGGAGAGTCAGAAAGCTGTTCTAAGAGGCGCTGGATCAAACGAGTGCCACTCCATCACAGTGACTCACTCATCCGCTCAGCACTCATTACCGGGTAGCCACGAAGCCACGCTAATTGGACAGTGGCTTATTGCCAGCTCGTGTTGACATGACCCACAGTTCTCTGGCTTCCAGCCATCCTGTCTCTTTATCACTCCTTCTTCTTCTTCTTCTTTTTTTTTTTTTTTGTAATCTGGTTGGGAAGTGAAATAATTTTTTAAAACCTCTCTCAAGTGCTATTTAACTTCTTATCATGAATTAAAAGTTTAATTAAATACCCTGTTAGAGGCCTGGGTCCTATGATTAAATATGACAAAGTAATAGTTATGATTACTGATCAAGTGAGGAACTTTATAGCTCTGAACTTTGTCTTAAAAGCTATTATTAACTTTAATTGAGACAGCTAAGAGTCTCCATTATAGGAGAAAGAAATGTAAGGGATATTTTGATCATATATTTAGAAGAAGCTTAAAAGTGAATGAATACACAAATTACTTCACAAAATTTAATTTGGACGACACTGTGGTTAAAGGACATGTTACAGATTCATATCAAATGCTGATCACTGTGGTCACTTCATATCAAGGATAAGCAGGCATAATGGAAAGAGACTTTTAAAATGCCTCTGAAATCAGGCCACTTAAAAATACTTTTTATATGGGTCTGGTTTTTCGTATATTCAAGTCCTGCCACTACGCCAAAAGAGGAACATGTTTCTGAATGTTTCTTTAAATAGGATGCACTAGCCCCAGGATTAAAAAAAAAAAAAGGCAACAGGTTTGAAAACAGCTTATGTGTGTCTCATTTAAAATGAGCTGTTCCTGTGGCTGTCCACATTGGCTCCCCTCCCTGCTGTCAGCAGCATCCTATAGCCTCCAAAGAGACAATCCTTACAGCCCATGGCTGGGCTTTCATTCACCCCCACTGAGACCAAGGTCCCAGTTTCAGGGCTGGAAGTCACCTTTGCCTTACTATAAATAAATTCTGCCTTCAGGCATTTCAGAATTAACAGCCCTCAACGCTAACACTTGAAAACTTCCTACTTGCCTGTAAGTAGTTGCCCAGAATATTTTGACTTCTTATTTATTTGCTTTTTTTTTTTTCATCTCCTGCCAAGTCTCACTAATGCAACTTGGAAAATTGCAACACGGCTTCTAATGAGGATTCTGAGCTAAGAGCCATCTCACCAGCAAAGACTGTTCTCTCCTTTTATGGGAATAATAACACCTACTGTTTCTACAGCGCCAGCCTTCCAAGAAGTTGAGCATATCACGTTTCATTAATCTGAATGGCAACCCGCCTGTCAAACTGGGAGCCAGCATTGCTACTCTCTGCATATGCATATTGAAATGGAGGTCATTAAATCAAATTATTTTCTCAGGACTATAAACCCTGAGATGGTTAAGGACTCACGCTCTGCCTGCATCTCGCATACTCTGCCTCTGTTCTGGGTTGTCGTGCAGGCATCCCCTGTCCTCTGCGCTCTTTTGCTACTGTCTCCTGGGAACGTGTGAGACATCACCTTAGAACTAGGGGTGCTGACGGAAAGGAGCCACAGACCTGCACAGGAGTCCTTTCTGGAGTCTTATGGTTCTTTCCCTTCTGGAACAGCTTGTTTCCCATATCCAAGGTCTTTTTCTGCTTCCCAATCCAAGCACCCCCTCAATTTCTGGCCAGCAACACTACTTCTCTCTCCCTCCAACCTAGAACATTTCAGGGATCAGAGACCTATAAAATAGGATTACTCCTCAGGGATCACCTAGGTTCACCCCGCCACACCGAGAAGGGTATAGTTTTGCAAAGTTGAGTCAGTTCCTTGGTCAGTAGACCCTGACTTCTCCTGTGCACTCAAGGGCATTTTTCCTGTTTCCTAGAGAATCAATCCAGTTTTCTTTTCCTTCTAGAATTTTTCTATTAGCTTAAGTAACGGAATCAGTTAGCTCTACTGTAGTAACAGATCAAACATCAAGTTCTTTCTTCCTTTCTTTTTACCTCCCTCCCTCTCTCTTCTGAGATGGGGGGGGGTCTCACTATTGCCAAGGCTGGGCTCAAATAATCCTACTGTTTCAGTTTTACAAGTGGCTATGTTTGCTTTACCATGCCTAACTAGATTTGGCGGCGGGGGGGGGGGGATCTTTATTTTATTTTATTTTTTAAGACAGGGTTTCTCTGTGTAGCATAGGCTGGTTGCCCTGGAACTCACTCTGTAGACCAGGCTGGCCTTGAGATCTGACTACTGGGATTAAAGTTGTGCTCCACCACCACCTGGCTTCAAATACTAGATTTTAATGGCTTCACACGTAAGTCTGTTTCTTACTCATGGTACGATGTGATCTGGCGAAACAGAGAGGCTCCCTTTTGTGGAGGGCAACTAACTGTTAACGCAGTACTCACATCTGGTCCAAGTGCTCCGGATAAGGGACAAAAGAATGCTTAGCTTTAAATGGGACAGCAGACCAACCCCTGAAGGCTTAAGGGACACAAGAGGGAGCAGAAAGAACGTAGGTGCCAGAGGATGAGGACATGTCGATACGATAAGACAAACAAGATTGGGCCCTCCAACATTTCACCAAGACTAGAGGAGGTTTTATGGGCCCCCACTCCATCCTGAGGAGATAATGACTGCTCACGGTTGTTGCTGGGGGAGAGTGGAGAGTATCCATTTCTCACAGGCTACCCACTGGGGGATTTGTTATGTTCAGAGGGGGAAGAAAGACCGATGGCAGAGGGTAATGAGGGGTGAATATAGTCAGAACACATTGTATATACATAAGAAACAGCAAAAACCAAAGGGATGTGAGCCAGATAGTTGTCCTTCAACACTGATTCGGGGATTTGGGTCTCAGCTTCACTAAGTTCTTGGACACCAGCAAAATTGAAGAGAAAAGCCAACAAGGACTCAGACCTACTTTTAACAGTCTCAGGCCAGAAGTGACAAGATAGCCCATCTTCACACCATTGGCTACCCTGAGTGACGTGACCTAGTTGATTACCAGGGCAGCCTTTCTTTGTGTGTCCAGGAAGGGAAGGAAAAGTGGCTGTGGTAGACACTAGTACTGTGTGTGTGTGGTGTGCAAGCATGCTGCAGTCTTTCCCTTCAGCCACTGGCCCAGCTCTCTGCTTGAGCAGCCTCACAGTCCGCTGAAATGAGGCCTCTTTTCTGCAGAACACAGGTGGGTTGGTTTTCTACTTTTGCATCTGCCTGCCAACTGCTCAACAAAATCACAAGCAGTACTCCCCATTGCTGAGTGGCCTTTAATATTCAGATATTCAAATTCCTAACTCCAGGCTAGACTTGGCCTATGAAAAAACATATTAATATATAAAGTATATATATATGCATATATAAAACTGGGCATTAAACACTTCTACCTGGATGTTGACAGGCATTGCAGACTTCACCCCTACACACAGGGCTTCCAGTCCTGCTTGGCCCTCTGCACCCACAACTCTCCAGTCTCGACTGGCTCAGCTGATGGTAACGTGATGCTTCCATCATCTTTGGAGTTAACTGCTCCTCCTTTCCTTCTCTCTGCTCTTATACCCAGCTTGTAAGGAGACCCCCTAAGCTCTGTCGTCAGAACAGCCCCAGAATCTGGCACGAGCATCCCTCCCTGCCATTACTGGGGTCCTCACACTATGTCTTAGCTACGCCAGTGTCTACTTCTGCTCTGCTTCTCCCCTTGGCCTCTTTCGCTCTATGTCCGTGTACACAGTCATCAAAACAATCGCTTGTGAAACCCTTCAGTGGCTTTTCTGTTTATTCTGTGCAAAGGTCAAGTGTCTAGCGGGGTCAGCGTCTGGCCTCATCTCCTCTCTGACACAGAATGTGGCACCCTTCCTCATTCGGATACTGTGTCAGGCATCTGGGACGGCTTCAGTCGCTAGGCCTTTCCTTGTTACTCTTCTGCCTCACTAACTCACCTGCTCACTCTCCAGTTGTCAACATGGCCGACCCTTCATCTCCCACCTCTCTGTCCTCAGAAGCTACCATTGCAAACAAGCCTTCCATGACTTTATGTCTAAGACCTCAATACCTGTGACGTGACATCCCATAGCCCCCTCTTCTGTTTTGTTTTCCCCAAAGGCATCTAACAAAGTACAGTTGATATCTACCAATTTCCTTCCTTTTAGAATCTAAGTGAGGTTCACCCAGCACCCGGAACAGTCCTTCTGTGTGCACAGTAGGACTTGGACAGCTGTTTGTTTAATGAATGGATAAACATAAAAGGAAATGGTCCAAGGACGCTGATTGTTTGAGCCTTCACACAAGAGGGCACAGAGGTTCAGACAGTACTTCAGCCAATGGCTCCTCTGCCTGGAAAATTTGCCTTGATGGTTTTCCAGGCTGGAACTGGTGACTTGGGGAGGGGGAGGGGTTGGCTCTGTGCTCAGGATGGGTGTTCAATTTAGAGCCTGTCCTGAAGGGCTTTTAATCGCAGGCAATCGTGAGTCAGGGCGATGTAGGGCTGGACGGCAGCTGAAGAGAAGAGCTGAGCTGGGCCTCCTCTGAGAGAGGATGGGAGGGACAGGGTTGCAGTTTGCTTTGGGAACTTTCCTAGTTCAAAGAGGTGTGGCAAGTGTGAGCAAGAGTGAGGGCAGGATAGAAATTCAAATTTAATGATGGGACTATATGAAGTTTAAGATTTCTAGGGAGTGAATCTAACGCTTTTTCTTAGAAGACTCGAATACAGTTAATTCCTAGTGGTTACTCTTTAGTGTGGTGCTTACTTATTTGCCACTTCATTCGGATTCTGCGATGTCATCCACTGAGCTAAGTGTGAGCCTACAAGGAGTGTTCAGTGTGCACACAGCGAGCAGCAAGAAGCTGCGGTCTAGTGCATGGGGCCACGGACACATGTTCTGAATAGAGAGGAAAGGCTCTCCAAGGCAAGCTTTGGGACACGTGTGAATCTGCAAAGGAAAATGCCACTGGGGCTCGCTTATAGGTCCCACTATGTGGTAGTCTGAACGAGAAGGGTCTCCATAGGCTCATGTATATGAATGCTTAGTCACCAGGGAGAGGCATGATTTGAAAAGATTAGAAGGATTAGGGGGTGTGGCCTTGTTAGAAGTGTGTCACTGGGGTGGGCTTTGAGGTTTCAGAAACTCATGCCAGGCCCAGACTCTCTCTCTCTCTGCCTGTGGATCATGATACAGCTCTCCGCTACTGCTCCAGTGTTTGCCTGCATGCATGCCTGGGTGCTCCCTGCCAACACGGTAATGGACTAAACTTCAGAAACTTGAAGCAAGCCCCCATTTACATGGTTTCTTTCATTAAGAGCTGCCGTGGTCATGGTGCCTCTTCACAGCAATAGCACAATGATTAAGACACACTAGAGAGATACTGAAGAGCTGCGTTACTATTAATATAAACTCATATTAAGCAAGGGAAAATGCTTGTATCTACTTATAACTGAAGATTCCAGGAACACAAACAAGGAGAAGGTTTTAGTAGCTTAAGTCTGAGATGTCACCCAAGGAACAATTGAAGTTGTGGTTTTCAATGTTTGGAGGTAACTGGATCATGGAGGGATCACCACTGAATGAATCCATGATGAATGGATACTCATCTGAAGGACCACTGTGAGGGGTGGAAACTACAGAAGGCAGGACTGAGTGCGAGGAAAGATGTATATTGCTTGGTTCTTTATCTACTCTCTCTGACTCACGGCCATTATCAGGTGACCAACTCTGCTCTTCGGTACCCTTCTGCCATGGTGCTCTATGTCACCCCAGGCCTAGAAACTACAGAACTAGGTGATTATGGGCTGATACAGCGAACCAACAGAATTCTTCTGCCTTTAAGCTGCTCTTCTCAGGATTTTTTTTCCCAGTGACAGAAAGCTGAGAAACCCACAAATGTAGATGATACAGGGACTAGAGAAACAAAAGTCACTTTATGGGGGCCAGAAGCAATAAGACCAAAACACAGCCAAGACACTCTTTACTAACACAATCAAAAATGTCAAGTAGACTTTTATTGGATGTCCATGTGGCGGCAGTCAGCGTCCTCTTACTTTGAACAGATTGAGCAATGTCCTAGAAAGCAGCATTTGTATCAGGGGTTTGATTGGAGGAGAAACTTCTGGTTTTGGAACATTTATTTATAGCTTGATCTTCTTTACATTTTACTGGCTATGTATTATATTTTGATAAATAATTTAAGGGCTTCAGAGATTCTTAAAAGTAAGAACCTGGCTCAGAGAGGTTAAGCAGACCAGGGTTTAAGTTATGATTGGAAACAGGCTGGGGCTTAGGGTATTCTAGGAAGCATGAGATGGGGCTAACATATCATTGAGAAAAGACTCATGACATAAAGTAAGATTTTCATTTGTGTGTACATTTTAATACCTAATGTTTGGAAATGAGTAATGCACACACAAACTGTCTCTCAAACAGAAAACACTAATAAATACACACCGAGCACCACTTCCTGAGACTGCTCTGAATTACTGGAAGTTCTGTCAATAGTTCCAGAGAATTCTAGAGTTGGATCAAGGAGGGAAGGTGTTCTTACTCCCATATGGAGAAGAAAGAAAGACTTACATCTGATAAATGGCCTGTTACAGGATGGGCTGGATTGGAAGCTTTGACATTTATGATCTCGGCTAATCCTAGTGGTAACTCCCTGACTGCTACGTGTCCATTCAGCTCAGCCGGGAAAGGTCCACCCTGCTCAGGGACACTCCACAGCTGCCATTGCTCTGTCTTTTCTTGCTACCCGCTGCCTAACAGTTTGCTCCCTGACTTGACCCTAGTTACTCCATCTTTGAATGGTTTATTCTTGTGCAAGAAATGAGAATGGAGCAGCCTATGGTGACAATGAAAGGATGCCTATGTGAAGATATTTCAAACTTAGGGGGTTCACTGGCTGGCCATTCTGCTCTGTGCAGGCAGTCACAAACGCTGTCAGGCAAGGGACTGGACTCTTGGGTCTCTTCCATCCCACACGTTGTTTCTCCTGCTGTGGACTGAACGTGCTTGGCAAGTGCTCCAACACTGAGCTGCACCTCTACCCCTTTCTGCCTATTTCTTCCCTGTTAGACTCGGAGGAGGTGCTCACTCCACCACTCCCTACTGTTTAACATACAACCATCGACCCATTAACATCGTCCTGTGTTTCTGAAGGCATCTAGGCTTGGGATCCTGGAACTGAGTGGCAGTTCTCATCTTTAACTCCTGATTTAGGTCTTGGACGTCTCGTGAGACTGCTGGGAAGCGGAGGAGGTGACCCTGGACCTCGTTCATGAGGGCGAGGACGTGACCTGTGTCTCTGTGGGCCGCGCAGTACCCAGCTTACAAACAGCTGCTCATGACTCTGAGTTGTACACCGTGCTGGTGGTACACAGAGAATACTCCATCCCACACACAAAGTTCAAGGGTGCATAGCACTCTCCCCCGTCTTCCGAAAATACGGGGACTCAGAACGATTGAGGAATCATAAACAATTTGAAGAGTGATCAATTTAACGGTTTACCATTGTGAAGAGCCCATCTTCTGGGTCCCCTGCCTCTCAACCACTGTCATCTCTACACACAAGTAAGCCAGGACATTCATGTCCCCAAAGTACCAAAATGACTGTCTTTACCAAAGCAGTTAAGAAACCTGAGTAGGGGATATTTTCAATACTGATGAGAAAAACAAATTGACACTTCTTAGAATCTCACTGCGTTAGTGGTGAGACATATGCTGGTGGCTTTGTTTTTTAAAAATTCCTAAGCAAGGAAGGTCCTGTGAATTCTTTCGCTGTTTTATTCTCAGGGGAAATCTAATGATCCATTTGAAAGACAGAAGACATAGCCGTGATTCAAATCCTACACAGAGGATTGCATCAGACTGAGGCTCAACCGTTGAAACCCCAAAGTTTAAGTGAAGTAGCAACTGTGACGGTCTGGGCCCCAGGTGAGGCTCTTTTCCCTTAAAGAAGCACGCTCACTTTGCATTCATGCCGCCGAGGCTACAAGTGCATCAAACAGAAGCTGACTATCCTACAAGACAACATGGGGGTGACGTGAACACCAACGCAAGCATCGTACGCATGTAATTTCTACCACCTCCTTTGCCAGTTTTTTAAAAAACAAGTCAACAAACCTCCTGTAACAACCACACAAAACACACCAAGTAACCGTACCTCTTCAGGCAAGCTGACCACGAGGTCATCTTTTGTCTGTCCAACCAGGGCTTGCCAGAAGTATTCACTGCATGCGGCCAGCACGGCCCGGTGGGCTCGGAACTCCTTCCTCTCCACGATCAGAGTCACGTCACAGAGGATGTCCTTTTTCCGTTGGTCATTGAGGCCGAGGAGGATGTTGGCACAGTGGACTGTGGACTCATACACATACATGGGGGAGTCAGGCTTCTCATCCACAGACATGCCGTTCAAACCCTGGAAGAGAGAAAGGCTGGGTCAGTGGCCAGTAAGTGACAGAGAAGGTAAGGAGGACCGTCATGGCTCCTAGGTCCCCCAGTCAGGAGCCTGGCAGAGGGGAGAGGGCTGCTAAGCAGCACAGCCATTCTGGGTTGGCGTGACCAAGTCAGAAATGTCTGAAGGCTGCAACCTATTGCTTCCCTTCCATTCAACTACATTTCTTTACCCTGCATCTTTTAATGGGACACCGTAACACTGGGTAGTTTCGATTTCATTAGGAGGCTAAAATGGGATTTGCGTGTAAAGTCTAATTACTAACTGAGATTTGTGTTAAGAGGGAACACATCATTTTGAAGTCTTTGAGACGCAGTTTTGGTGAGATACATGCAAGTTCCTAAGTCGAAATTTGGCAAAGATGCTAAGTAGACTACATATTACATCATGAGCTATGATTCAATGGATCAATAGCGTGTAGATGTAGGTCTGCTATTTCATCCACCCTTTACCCTTCACACTATGGCGGTCATTCCTGTCTCAGATATGGAACAATGCTTTCATTGTCTCAGAGGGCCCAATGAACATCTTTAAGGAAACAACATTGCAATAGGAACCATGAGAAAAGATACATTCAGAATAAGATTTACAAGACTCCTTTGCTTTCAATAGTAGTCTGGGAGTAATTTTAAAATACACTGTCCACAGCTCAATCAAAGGCTGGGTTTTCAGGAAGGCCTACTACCAGCATAAACCCCAGTAGCAAGTCCTTCTTTCCCCTGTCTTTATTTTTGCTTTTGAAAACAGCTTTAGTATATGATGCTTAAATATTTGGAGTGTGCAATTGCCATCTAACATGCATATGCAACTGGAAAGCCGTCAACGCGATCAAGCCCCATCAGCACCCAAAGCCCGCTGCAGCCCTTACACCCGTCAGTAGCCCTGCACCCACTGCTCAGCTTTCTGACGTTTGTTGGCCTCTTCTAGAGTTTTATTTAATTGGAACAATGTGCTACCCTGTCTGAATTATCTTACTCAGAACAATTATTTTGTCATCTACTCATGCTGCTGGATAGAGCCAAGGTTTGTTCTTCCTTCCACTCTGTTGCTGAGAACATAAACTAGTGCAGTCGCTATGGAAACCAGCAGGTGTGTCAGAAGCTGAAAGTAGGCTACTCATATGATACAGGCGAGCAACTCTAAGGCATACACCTACGTGAGTTTAAGCTGACCACAGAGATACCTGCACATCTGTATTTATTGTAGCGCAGTCAAAATAGCCGGGAAATGGAAAGAAACACCCTAGATGCCAATATTCAGACTAATGAATACAGAAAATGCTGTGCACATACGCAACAGAGTTTTATTCAGTCTTAAAGAAGACCTGAGTCATTATTAGCAGAAAAATGTGTGGAACTGGAAAGACAAATGTTGCGTGTTTTCTCTTACGTGCAAAATCTCGATCTAAACATGAAATTAGAAGGAGTCTATATTAAAAGAGAACAAAAGAAAATAATAGCGGAAGATTAAAATAACTCATTTTCTTTCGTATGCAGAATCTAGAATTAAATACACACACACACACACACACACACACACACCAGCAAGCGGTGATGGAGGACAGAGGAACAGGTGAAGGTAGTGGGATGATAAATTAGCAAAGTATATGATATATTCTATGAAAATATCATGTTAGTGAAGAGAGAGATGGGAGGGTAGGGCAGAGGAGGCAGGGATAACTAACACTAAAGATTTTAGAAAAGGCCATATAGAAATCTGCCATTTTATAGGCTTCCTAAACATATAAACATGTTTAACTGGAGGTATCCCACACAGGAGACAATACTCCTCCCAGAAGCCATAAGATGCCAAATAACCCCATTACCAGGTGTGGGATACCTCCCCTCACAATGCTGACTAGAGGTGCTGGATACCCCTAAAACAATATAGGATTTTGCTATTGGTCTTCTCTGTTCACCAGAACTTATTGTTCAACTTGCCTATTCACCAAAACCTTACTGTTGAAGATACGATACACCTTTGTCACAGGACATGACAAAATCACGTTAGCACTGACCAGGAAGTTTTCTCCCAGCTGGTTAGCGCTCATAGTCCTGGAGGTGCTATGTAGGCTGCTGGGAGAAAGTGTCATCAACAGTCTGTGAACCCTGCGAATTACAATAATAACTGGCATGGCAAGGTACTCCCATGGGTGCAATAGGGGCACAAATATTATGGGGGTAACCAATCACTTTGTGATGGAATTTAAGGCTTTTCATTCAGGAGGAAACAAATGCCTGGTACTATAAATCTGGCCAAGAACCTATGGTTAGGGAACTCCTAGGCCCCAGAGGGGCATCTGCTACTATCACCCTGCAAAATGGACTGCCTTCTGGATTCTTATCTCTACACATAGATTAGTGCAGCTTCCAAACCTCAGCAGAGAAGTTTCTCTGTGCAGTGAATGGTGGCTAAATGCAGAAACTTACAGCTGGTCAAAGTATAGAGAATAAAAGTCATGGAATGCTCAGAACAAAGGAGACCACTATGTTAAACCCCTCTGAAAGGTTTAGGGATGATGGTGGAAGAGAGACAGAAAGATTCTAAGAGACAGAAGTTGGGGAGAATCAGAGCAAAACAATGTTGGATGTTTAGTGTGTTAGTTACAAGTTGTTATGGATAATGGTAAGGGAAAAAAACTAAACAAAGGAGATTAGATTCAGGGTCTAGTTTTGAAAAGAAAAAAGGGGAAATGCTCTGGGATAATGTTCTTGTACACTCTAACGATTCGTCATGCAGTTTAATAAGATGCTGACTGGCTAGTAGCCAGGCAGTAAGTATAGGCAGGGAAACCAGACTAGGAGAATTCTGGGAAGAGGAAAGGCAGAGATGCGGTCGCCACCCAGAAGCAGAGCAAGCAAGATGAGAATGCCTTACTGAGAAAGATACCAAGCCACATGGCTAAACATAGATAAGAATTATGGGTTAATTTAAATTGTAACAGGTAGTTAGTAATAAGTCCTAACAATAGGCCAAACAGTTTATAATTAATATGAGCCTCTGTGTGTTTATTTGGGACTGAATGGTTGTGGGACCAGGTGGGACAGAAACTTCTGTCTACAAGTGTTCTGGCAGGGCTTGGCAGGACTGATACACTCATGGACTGACAGCGGCAGGGGCTGTACAAGATCTGTACAAGATCAAGCAAAGCAACATTCTAGCACAAGATCAAGTGAATCAACATTCTAGCACAAGAGAGGAAGAAAGGGTTCATGAGCCTCCGCCCATAAATGAGTAGCTATGGGCAGTTGATCACTCCTTGGGTAGGGAAAACCAGTTTTCTTTAAGGGTGTGGTTTCTGGTAAGTCCATGGAAGTTTCAGTAGATGGTCACACAGCACAAGTACATGAGTGAGTGGCTAGCACAAATTGAACTTGATGGGAGGGAGGGAAGGAGGGACGGGGGGGGCATGATTTGGGAGGTAGGGAGGTAGAAATGGATCTGGGAGGAGTTAGGGGAAAGAGTGGGAACGAGTATGATAAAAATACACTGTATGAAATGATCAAATAATAAAAATATTAGAAAGTAAATACCACAGGCAAAATCCATTATTTTGTATGCCAACTAAAACTTAGTAAAATAGAGTTTGTTATGTTATTGCTGAATTGTATTTGCTGCATTTACAAGTTTTAAGCCATCCATTGCTACTGATGGATAACTGGACTGTTTCCAGTTTGGGACTACTATAACTAAAGCTGTTGGGAACATCAGTGCTTAAGACTTCCTATGGACAGGTACCTGAGTCTCTTCCAGGGCACATACAAGTTTAAGGTTTAGGAAACAAATGACATTGTTTTCTCACACAGCGGTATCATCTTACGTTTCCCTAGGAGCATATGAGCACTGGCTCTTGACATCCCTGCCAACACTGGGCATCTTTGTAGCTGCACCCTGATACCTCCCTGGAACTCACTCTGTAGACCAGGCTGGCTTCAACCTCAGAGATCTGCCTGCCTCTGCCTCCTGAGGGCTGGGATTAAAGGTGTACACCACCACGTTAAATTTAATTCTTGAAGCTGGGTCTTGCTTTATAGCCCAGGCTAGTTTTCAACACTAGATCCTTCTACCTCTGCCTTATGAGTGTTGGGAATGTATGTGACAGACATGAGACACTTTCCATTTCAAATCAGGTTATCTGTTTCTTGCTGTGGACTCTTGAGAGTTCTGACTGCTCTCAACAGTATTTTATGTGACACGTCAATATTCCCCTCCAGTCAGCCATTGCCTGTCTTCTTCTCTTAATATTTATTCTTAAAGTTTTCACTTGATAAAACCCAATTATGTAACTTTTAAGAAATATATTGTACTTCTCTGGTATCAAATCTAAAATAAAGTTTTAGTGCTCTATGAATATTAATATATTTTCAAATTTATACCTAAGCATCCAAATATTATTTTAAAGTGTCAATTTGATTTTTCATTGTTAATATATAAATAATTTTATATTTGATGATGAAGATCAAACTCAGAGCCTCTTGCTAGAATTCTAGGCAAATATTCCAATACTTAGCTACACTGCAAATTATACAAGAAACAATTTTGTGTAAAGATTTTGTATCCTGAAACCTTGCCTAATATTAGTTCTCATGGCCTTTCCTAAAGCTTCTATAACATTTATGCAGCGAAGATAACACTGTCTATAAATAAAACAGCAACTCCTTTTTATGGATGCTTTGTGCATTTTTGTGACTGACCATGCTGCCAGTGGCTCTGCTGTAACACTGAACAGATGAGAAGAAAAACCCTTGCCTTGCCAAGGTTGGGGTAAACAGCATTTCACCAGGATGCCAGATGTTAGCAACAGGTGCTTTACAGAGGCTCTTGCTGTGAGATGAGGTCTCCACCCATTCCACATCCTTTCACTCACATTGCTTCAACTAAGAACCTGACCTCAGAATCCCAGCCCTGGGGAGGCTGAGGCAACACCACAAATTTGAGGCTAGCCTCCGTCACACAGCAAGAACCTCCAGAGAAAAAGGGAGAAAGGAGGGCAGAGAGTGGAAGAAGAAAGGGGAGGGAGAGAAAGGAGGGGAGAGGGGAAGAGAGGAGAGGGAGAGAGGGGGAGAGAGGGGAGGGAGAGAAAGGAGGGGAGAGAGGAGAAGAGTGGAGGAAGAGAAAGGAGGGGACAGTGGGAGGAGAGAGGGAAGGGAGAGAAATGAGGGGAGAGAGGGTGAGAGATAAAGGAGGGAGGAGAGAAGGGGGAGGAAGAGAGGGGGAAAAGAAAGGGGAGGAAGAGAAAGGAGAGGAGAGAGGGGAAGAGAGGGGAGGGAGCAGTCTAGCACTTTAGTTTTGTTTTTTTTTTTCCTCCCCTGTTGAAAATTTTGTATCATGCATTCCCCATGGAATAATGTGACCGTGATTTTCTCTCTCTCACGCATTCCCCACGGGATAATGTGACTGTGATAAGCTCTGGCTTTTCTCCTGCCAGTCTTCTGGGTCTGTGGCTGTGGAGCGTTCATATCTGAAGGTACTTCGGAAATCATTCTCTCAATTTTTTTTTTTTTTTTTTTTTTGCTGTCTCCTTCCCTACTTTTCCTACAATGGCCCAAGACTTGTTAATTAGAAACTGCCTGCCAGTTCAGAGATGCCTTGCTCATGTAAACATGCTTTGTTCTTTTTCTTACAGTCCAGTCTGGGGTCTCCACTTCAGCACTCTTCTGCAATGGCTATTCATTATTTCTCAAGGTAACATAATTTTCATCATATTACTGTGACTTTAGATACTGATTTATAAAAAGGCTAACATGGGTCTTTTAAAACATCTTCCACATGTTTGCTTCAGATTTTTCATCTTTCTTCTGACCTAACATGAACAAAACCATAATCACTATTACACGATGTTTGGCATCTGCATGGGTTCTGGCCCAGATCCTTCCACACAATCCCTGTTTCTTTGCATTATTGAACACACTTAACTGCATGTCAGACATTGTCAGTTAAATTTTGGACTCAATTTTGTTGACAATAGATATTTTGTGTTATGATATCTAATTCTGAGCTTTGTTGCAAGACCCAGATAAGGTTCCTGGGAGGAGTTTGAACCTTTGTGGGTGGGGCCATCCCTGGGCAGGTGGTCCTGGGTTCTAAAAGAAGCAGGCTGAGGAAGCCATGAGGAGCAAGCCAGTAAGCAACACTCCTCCATGGCCTCTGTATCAGCTCCAGACTCCAGGTTCCTGCTTGAGCTCCTGTCCTGACTTCCTTTCCTGATGGACTACAGTGTGGAAGTGTAACCCCTTTCCTCCCCAACTTGCTTTGTGGTCATGGTGTTTCACCACAGCGACAGAAACCCTAACGAAGGCACGTGGGCATGTGTATACAAGTGCAGGCACCCACAGAGGCTTACAGAGGACATTGGATCTCCTGGAGCTGGAGTATCAGGTGAACCACTGATGTGGGTGCTGGGAACCACACTCAGCTTCTCTGTGAGAGCAGCAAGTGCTCTTATCCCCCAGGCACCTCTCCAGCCTCTCTGGTCTCTTCTAATTAGCCTTCATTTCCTTGGAATGTCTCCAGCATTTTCTCATCTGCCATATCAAGTCTCAATCCTGATTTTTTTTTTCTCTATTCTCAAATTGTTACCTTTGGGCCTATCCATCCAGCTTTTGTCTATTCGTCTACACCAAGTACTGAGTTTAAAAATTGTAACAGGTTATGTACAGTATGCAACACTCAAAACCTGGCTGAGCAACTAGTGTTCTAGGAAGCAGGTGACAAGCTAGATTCACCAGAAGAAGGGGGCTTATAAAGGGTACCTCATTTTTTTCCAAATTTACTTATGGGTAATCTGTATTATTGCAACTATAATTAGACAGAAGTTTGCTATGCAGAATACAAAGCCATAAACCGAGTAAAATATGAAATCGAAGCAAATACAGAGAGCAATGAAAGTGAGGTGCAGTAGAACAAGCAATGGCCTCTGCTTCAGCCGTGGCAGCGGCCCATTCTGTGGATCTGGACAAACCGCCTCTCTTTGCCAGCACCCGATTCCAGCTTTACAAAACGTAAACCACGGGCCACAAGTTTAGCTGTGATCTTGCTTAGGCTATGAGGGAAACAGACCTAAGTCAGTCGCTTCCCACCTATGGGTTGACAAACATCTATGTCTAAGATATTTTCATTACACTTCATCAGAGTAGCAACATTACATTTATAAAGTAGCAATGGAAATAATTTTATGGTTGGAGTCACAATATGAGGAACTGTGTTAAAGGTCACAGCACTGGGAAGGCTGAGGACCACTTTCGTGAGTGAGGGTAGAGGGGGACATTACCTTTTAGTTGAGAGAAACTACCTTCTTTGGCCATTTGAAGACAATTTATAAATACAATTTTATTATAGAAGTTTCATCAAATATAAACTTGTCTCTGAAGAGGTGGCTATAGGAAGTGAAGCAGACAATGTACAAAGGTTTCTGGAGGAATAGGGGGGAAAAAAAAAGCAGGATTCTGGTCTCCTGCTATGCAGATCCAGAATTAGGGAGGATCTGCCGGGATGCACCATGGTATTCCTATGGAGGGCAACAGCTTCCTTGAAGTAAAGTTTCTTTTAGGAACTGGGAACTCAAGCGCAGAGGACACCTGGGTGCAACATGAAGAAGTGATGTTGTTAGTGGTGTCAGCTCTTAGCCTGATCTGGGAATGCCACCTGAGCAAGCAAACATGAACTGAAGAATACGTCACTGGGGATATTCAGCTTAGGTTCCACTAAGGTCTGAGTGGGGTCCTAGTCACTTTGAAGAGAAGAACAAATCACCTCCAACTAGGAAGCTACAACCATGAACAGTGGCAAAACAAGTCAGAGGGTGGATTATCATATTCCAGGATACAAGCAAGGCTGGGGTCCCCCAGAGGAGTGTCCTGAAGACTCAACCTTCTCTTAAGAAGACAGGCTTTTGAAAAGAAAGGGGATATAGCCATATATGGAGTCCGAGTTGACAAAGTAGGATATACAAGTCACATTAGCATGGATATCTACCCTGCTGGCTAAATCCTCAAGTAAGTTTTGAAGACATCCAAACTACATTAATTCTGTTTATCAAACAGTATAAACTGAAATCTATTCAGTGGTGATGGGGGTTGAACTCAGGGCCTTTCACGTTCTTGATGTCTGAGCCAGGGTATCTATTGCTACAATATAACACCATGACCAAAAGCAACTTAAGGAGATAAGGGTCTAACACTGAGGGGAGTCAGGGCAGGGAGGAACCTGGAGGGAGGAACCAAAGCAGAGGCCATGGAGGAACACTGCTTCCTGCTTTGCTCCTTGTGGCTTGCTCAGTTTGCTTTCTTATACCATCCAGGACTACCCAGAGGGGATGTGCCTACCCACGTCAATCATCAGTCCATCCAGGACTATCCACAGAGGGAAGGGGCCTAACCACGTCAATCATCAGTCCTTCCAGGACTCCCCAGAGGGGATGGGCCTACCCACGTCAATCTTCAGTCCATCCAGGACTATCCACAGAGGGGAGGGGCCTAACCACGTCAATCATCAGTCCATGCAGGACTACCCAGAGGGGATGGGCCTATCCACGTCAATCTTCAGTCCATCCAGGACTATCCACAGAGGGGATGGGCCTAACCACGTCAATCATCAGTCCTTCCAGGACTTCCTAGAGGGGATGGGCCTAACCACGTCAATCATCAGTCCTTCCAGGACTGTCCACAGAGGGGATGGGCCTAACCATGTCAATCATCAGTCATGGCAATGTTCATAGGGCAGTTTGATGGGGATGTTTTTTCAACGGAGGTTTTTCTCCTTCCAAAATGACTCTAGCCTGGTGTCAAGTTGACATAAAAACTAGCAAACACCAGGCAAACCCTGGAGTTCATTATCGCGAAAGGGTTGCTAGACTTTAGCTGGTCATTTTCTGGAGAATTCTATCGGCTATGGTTGTCCCACTGTCTTCCTCTTTACTTCTCCGTGGACCCTTCTCCTCCCCAAGCCCCTCAAGCGTGATGGAACGCATCGTTCCTGCGGCCCCTTCATCCCCCACGTGTTTTCTGTGAATGCCGATCTGACTCTGGCTCTTCTGTCTGTCAGTGCAGCTCCGTGCTCTCTGCTTTCTGTTTCCCCTCATTCCTAATGTTAATTAAGCAACACTTGCGGCCTAATGCAGCAAATCAGCAGGGATTGCAGGATCTAAGAATGAAACACTTTACAGTGTGGGGAGCATGGATCCCAGAATAGCACGCAGGAGTCTGACAGCTAGTCTTTACTCTAAGCAGTAGACAATGTGTTAAAGTATGTAGACATTAGCTGAAGTCAGATTGTGAGAAAGCCTTCCAAAGGTTCTGATTTGGGTTTTGGCTGGATCGCGTTCTTTTTTTGCATGCCAAAAACCCCAGCTGCACATGTGCACAGCACACACACCCCAATCATTTCCTCATATGCTTCAGCAGGAAGAGCTAATCACTACTACATTATCCTAGCGTGTTCATCCCCTCGAAAGAAGCTCCACGGACTGCAACTCTTATCAGTCAAAAAATACAATATTAATGAACGCCGGTTCTTTTCTTAACCACTCTTCATTCATTACGCGATCATGTGCCGGTAGTCAAGCGTCTAACAGTTCCAGTGTTAAAAGTATAATTCACCAAGTTAAAAAATCCACAGTGGGGAATCTGAAAAGCTGCAATTCACAAAAAAGTGGAACGTTAAATTTTACAGACAACCTGTCATGTCTAGAAGGCTGGGGATGAAAAGAAAATGAATATGCCTTGGGGGTGAAGAAAAGGAGTAAATTATAAACCGTTTCACTTGCTGCTCCCCACATTTCTCCCAGAAACAGTGCATGAAGTAAACACTTCAGTAAATCAAACACTAAATTATTTAGTAATTGCTGAGTGAGTGTCTGCTTTTAGCAGGCATTTAAAAAGTTATTTACTGTAAATCTGTAAGGGTTAGTTTTTAGAGGAGAAAGTTACCAAATCTCTAGAGATTCTCGAGTGCACAGAGCTACTGTAATGGCTTCGGTATTACTTCTGGATGGGGGGGGGGCCCTTGCTAACATCAAACTCCCCACTGAGAGAGGAAAGCAGCTCACTTTGGTGTTTCCTAATGGAAAAGTGAGTGCTTGTCAGTTAATGTCACTAATGCCTCAGACAGCTAACGGGAGGGCCGGCCACGGAGCAGGTAAAACGTTCTGCCTTTCTTTGCTCAAAGACTCCATCTGCGGTCTTTTGCTAAGGGGACTGAAATTTAAGGCCATTGTTAGGGCTGAAGATGTTACAATTGTATCATCAAGTCCTTAGTAGTTCTCAATGGTCCCCCTAGTTCAGTATAAATGTCCATTTTCCTTGACCTTTCAGGAGGAAGTTTGCTCTATTAACACCTTTGTGACAATAGTCAGTCAAGACACAGTTGAAAAATCCACCCGGATCTCAACAGGGAGCAATCATGAGAGGCTCTGCATTTCTGGGGATTGTCTCATTTGTTCTTTTACACACATCAAGATACAAAATATTCTAAGCTCCAATAAGAACGTAGTGACCCTTCTAACTTTCCCCATTTAGACAAGATCTGGGTGAGGAGTCAGGGCCTGCTCCAGAAGCTGACCGGGAAAACATATTACAATGGTAAGGCAGACTGTGTGGATCTATCGAAAGGGAAAACAGAATCAAAGACAAGACCTGAGCATCAGCCTGGAAAGAAGTAGGGAAGTTCGACAATATTAAGTCTGTGATGCTGTGAAGCAACAGGAATCCTTGTTTGTTGACAGCTGGTTTAATAGCTCTGGAGAGCGACTTGCATTGCCTAGAGAAGTTGAAGGCACACATGGATTATGATCCACAGTTCCACTCTGAGGTTTCACTGTGGAGATACTCGTGAGTTCTTAAACAGAACACTAAGGGCATTCACAGCTGCATTCTTTATAATAACCCTCTAGCAGAAGCAATGAAATGCTGGTCAGTAGCACTGGGGGATACAGTATTTATAATGCATTTATAACATGGGGTAACCCAGCAAATTAGAGCCATATGTAGCATGCAGATTAATGTCACAAACCTAATGATGAATGTTAGCCTATAGACGCAATATAGAAATCTTAATATGTATTCCATTTCTATTAGTGTGTTAAAAATGGGCAAATCGTAAACACCTAGTGCTATTTTATGGAATATCACTGGGATATGGAAAGCATTATGGAATCAACTATTTGTATTCCCAACAAATTCATCTACTGAAGCCCTAACTCCCAGCGTGACGATGATCTTGGAGGTTATTAGATCATGTTACGATGGTGGAGTCTTCACGAATAGAGTCAGCGCCAATACCAGGGATTCCTCTTGTTCGCTTTCTACCACACAAGGGCACAATCAAAAGATGGTTGTTTCAGCCAGCAAGAGCCCCTACAAGAACCTGACCTGCTGGTACCCTTGTACCAGCCTGCACCACTGGGAAGTAAACACTTGTTATTTGAGTCATCTAGCATGACGCTTATGTGTTTGGTGTTGTATCTACAATCAGTTTTACAAAGACAAAGTCTCCCTTGAAACTAGAAGGGTCCAGGACCTCTAGGATCCCCAGGCTCCGTTCCACCATAAACTATTTTCAGAGATTCTATGTTTTCCATTGTCACAAAGGCCAAACCTGTTTGTGCACCTCTGCTTTCTTATTTGTAACACGAAGAACCCGGTGAACTCAAAGGATTCCTAGTTTTTATCATCTGTGTTTCTATAAAAGTACAGGAGTTTTGGGGAAGTCTTGAAATGCATGCATTTCTAACTGCAGTTCCTAAAAGGAAGTTAGATAGGTTGGAAACAATGAGACTGGAGGGATGAAAAATGCCAGTCTATAACTCAGAGGGGGATGAAGAGAGACAGAGCTTCTCTCTGTGTGACCTTCCCTGTCACAAACAAAGTCAGTCCAAAGAAAAGAGGAATCAAAGCCAATTTCACATCTAGTAAAGCACAGTGCCGGTTGGGGCACAGAGAAACCCGCCCTCTTCCCACCTCACACAGTGCTCTGTAGGAGCAGGACTGGACTCTGCGGCAGCATCTCAGAGGATGCTGGTCCTCTCTTCCTTCTGCATCTCTGCCCAGTTATCTCAGGTGAGACCACACTGTTTAGGAGGCCGGGGAGAAGGTCACAGCTTGAACTGAACATAAGGTGGGACAAAAACCATTACTGCCAAATGAATGCAGGCATGTGAAAGGGTCTTTATGCCAGGCTGTCCAATGTGAGCGGTCGCCATCCATTGTGGCTGGGTGACGGTGTGGGTGTGGGCAGGGGAGGACAGTGAGGGAAGAGGAGTGTGGCGCTGGGACGGGACAGACAGGCCAAGCAGCTGTTGAACCATCTAGCTTGGAACTGGTCTTCCCTTTGATAGTTTTCCTTTTGTCTTTCTTTTGTTGTTCTTTTGTGGCAATCCTCCCGTCTGAGGGTGCAGGGGACACTCCTACCTAGTGTCCTGGGTCAGGCCAGCTTTCCTTCCGAAATTGTCACCTTGCTGTGGTCTCCATTTCTAGTCCTTTCTCACACATCAATTTCTGCTTCCCATTAGCATCTGCCTCTTAGAGGACAGAGAAATGTCATCTCTTTTCTACATTTTTCTTTATCAGGGCATCTGTGCGGCATATTCTCTCTCAAAGTCCCCTTCTAGCCAGTAGACGATTCCCCTAAGAGCTTCGTGCTGTTAACGTGAGAAGAATCTGTGAAGAGTGATTAGGAGCTAAATGAGGGTGGTGGAGCCTGTTTACTTCATTAAGGTTCCTTCAGGGAAAATCTGAGGATGGGAAACTGAGAGATAAGGGTTAATACTAAAAGAATAAAAGATCCATTTGACTCAGAGCAATCTCCAGTCTGCCTGGATTCTATCAGACACCCTTCTCCATGGGGAAATCATTACAGAGAAACGACATGCAAAGTGCACCATAAAGCGTCTGAGTCAAACCAGAGGGAGGATGACTCAACGGATCACTTTACATTTTAATAGAAGGCGCTGCAGATCTGTACCGAAGGCTCAGCTCAACAGGGGCTCGCTTCTCCTCCCCAAAAAAAAAAGTCTCCATCGGGTGGGAGGGGAGTTCCCAGAACCTAGCAGAAATTATTCTGTCTCAAAAAAGAACAGAGTCAAAAACGACAGAATCAAAGGCGAAGAAAAGACAACAGAGAGTCAAATGTGGAACATGGGGACTGCGAGCCTGCCTAATTCTGACCTCTTCACCACTAAAGGCACTGGGGCAGAACGGGAGAAACTCAACTCCCCTGTAAGTGGGCTTTAGATGTGTTGGGGAGTCAGACATGGAAGAAGAGGTGAGGAAGTAAGGAGGGAACAGGTCAGAGGTGAGAACAGAATACCGAATGTCATAATTAAAAATAATTTTGTTTTTACTGAGTCAGTTTCAAGCGATTTACCATGATTACTAACATCAAAAGTTTAGCCAGCAGGCCAGTGACAATACTGGTCTGGGGTTTGCCCTGAGTTCCAGAGGTAGTAGCGGTAATGTCACAGAGGCTAGCAGGTCCGTTATTGTCTGCAGATGCTAATGTGTGGAACTTGCCAAAGGCAGAACCAACCGACTATGATTAGGATGCTAGAGACTGCATCACTGAAGCTACGTCCTTCTTTGTGCACAGGACCGCCTCTAGACACACGGGAAGCAGAAAGGTCCGCCTGTATGTGAGGAGAATCTGGAGCTAGGTGACTACTCACTCTTGTGATTTCTGCTCATGTTCTCCAGGCTCTTGAGGGGGGCACACAGCTTAGAGGGCAGAAGGAAACAGTCACAGTTTCAAAGGATGCAGAAATACAATGGTCTTGATATTTTTGTTCTGATGTAATTAGCATTATTGTGTATGGCGTGTGAGCATGGGTACCACAGTAAGCATGTGGAATAGACGAGCTCCCGTGCCTTTGTGGGATCTGGAGATTAAACTTGGATCTTCAGGCGTTCACGGCAAGCACCTTTACCTGCTGAACCATCCCTATAGCCCACAAAGAGGGTCTGAATATGAGAGAACTTGCTTTTTTCACACACTGGGTCTTGTGGACACACTGTGTCCCGAGACACTGTCTTCTCTGCAGGAATGCGAGCAGAACGGAGGAGCCTCAGGCCGCACACGACTCACGGGGTCGCTAAGGAAATACAATTGCAGTGCCCCAAATCGGGCAGCATCTAATCAAAGCTCACTCAGGTAATGTTCTGAGAAAGGTTGGTGGATTTCCACTGGAGCCTGTCTCCCTTGCTCCTTCTTCTGTTCCACTTCAAGGTTATTAAACTCCCAAGACGGGTCAGCAGTTTCTTAAATCTCACACCAGGTAATACAAGGACCTGGACCATCTGCCACCGGATAGGTCAAATGGAGGTGGGTGATTAACACAGGTGAAAGTCCCCCCCCCCCCCAGCACATGGAAAAGGCAGAGGTCAGCAGAGAGGGCTGGGGAAACAGAATACGCATGGAGCTTTCCAGGTGTCTGTCCTGCCCATGGCTGCTTCTTAGAGTGTGCTGCTATTACCAGAAGGGATACAACTTCTTCACTCCCCAGAACACGCTGCGAAGATACAAACTGCCATGCTACACTGCTTACACATTTTTACCTTTCAGAGAAGGTTCTGGATAAAACAAAGTATATGAAAGATCATTAAAAAAAACATTTATCTTTATTTATGTGTATCTGTGTTTGCCTGCATGAAAGTATATGCACCATGTGTGTGAAGGTACCTTTGGAGCCAGAAGAGGCCACCAGATCCCCCTGGAACTGGAATTACAGGTAGCTGAGAACCACCTGATGGTAACCCAAGTCCCCCTGCAGGAGCAGTAATTGCTCTTAACCTGTGAGCCATCTTTCCAGCTCTACATTCTTACGCTTTACAAAAAGTTAGAGGGGCAGAAAATACTCTTTGCCTGAATGGTCAGGGAGAGTACCTAACGCCACTTGGGTGTGCCAGCACTAAGAGGCGGCTCAGCTTTTTGAATCCACACAGCACCCATGTCCCATCTCCCCTTCCTTCCCTACGCAGAGGGCTACCACTTGACCCCTGCTTGCTTACTTCCTAGATGACAGCTGTTGGCACATTCATTAGCGTCTGTAACTCTTGCTCTTTCCACCTACAGAATATGACGACCTGGGGTAAAACAACGGAGTACTTAGGACACTACTTTTGTAGTAAGTGCTCCACAAATCAAAACTATTTATTATTTATTTATTTATTTATTTATTTATTTATTTAGGTACTGGGAACAGAGTCAAGGCCCTTTGTACTAGGCAACCATCCCATCACTGAGCTACATATCCCCAGTCCCAAACTACCATCATGAGAAACAACTATTTGTACATTATATAAGTTGGCAGTTCTGTACACACAGAGAATTTCTCATATCGAGGTCAATGGGAATGGTTGAAGAATGGTGTTTGCTTTCATTTGCACCCTTTTCTTTTTAACTTGGGTAAAGGGCCGGTTCACTTCATTTCCATTCAAGGAGGGGACATAGGGTCAGCTCTCCTGAGTCTTGGCAGCTTTGGCCATGACATCACCGTAGCCTGCCTTCCACAGTGTCTCCCGGGACCACAGAGGTCACAGAAGGCAATGGATCTGAGAGAGCTCTGGACAGGAGGGAGCACTCAGCTGACCTCAGGAACCGGCCTCACCACGACTTTAAATCTCCACACGATCACATCAAGAACGTCTTCTCTCAGGGACCCTTACTCCTGATGTATGTCACGCTGATGTTTAAAGAAGTGCCCGGCAGGGAACTTGTACGGATAAATATCTAATAACATTTCCTACAACACCCACCCCTTCCTATTTGTTACACGCACGTGCCTCGAACAGTCCTCTTTCTCAGCAAGGGTTGCCCGGCTTTCTCTCTGCTGCACGGCTCCAAATCTGAACCTTCTTTCACTAGGGGAGACACAATGTGCTTTCTCTGGGGCCTCCACCTGAATTCAGGCCGACCACGCTGTCTTCCCAAAAAGCCATGGGAACTCTCATCAGCGCTCGGCGGCCACACGGAGTGAATGACTTAACACACGAGCACACACAGAGGCTGCAAGAGCACCTGAGGTGGAGGGCGGTGTTCACTAGGGACAGCAGCGCACACAGCATAGGGAGGCAATGGGTATGGGCAGCGGCCAGAGCCGGTGCTTAGATTTCCAATCTGTCACTCATTTGCGCCAAAGCCCAGGCCGGCCATCTAGCTTGTCTTTGCCTTAGTTTCCCCCCCAACTCTTTAAAAAAAAATGTGTTAAAAAGCAACTATTTGATAAGGTTCTGAAAATTAAATCATTGCACATTTGTTCACAAGTTCATTAATTTACTCATTCAATGCCTGGTAAAAGTAGTCAATAGTTTTTTTCTTGTCTTGACAAACAAACAAGTTAGTTTTTCTACTGTGCTGACTTTTTAAATTCGTCCTTCAATCCCGGATTGACAATGGCTTGTATTTTTATAACAGGTACAGCTCCTAGTTTTAGCACCGCCTCCCGCCTCCTTCAGACTCTGGATAATTTCTCATTTCTTTGAACTACAACCATTCTCAAAGTGCACATCTGTATTTAGTGCAACAGGGGGGCGAGAAGCCAGCATTTTACCCTCAGAGCAGTGGATCCAAAGCACTGCCCCTCCCTCCAAACGCCCTGGGGGTTCCTAGTGGGGGTTACCTCAGCAGCCTGTTTACCTTCTCTCAACCTCCCAGCCTCCTGAGAGGCCGCCTTGGGATGGAAAGTTGACCTGCCCAGTCCCCCATCAGGCCTTTGTTCATGTACTGTCTGCTCAGTGAGTTGTCCCCAAGGTCCCTAGTTATGTATCTCCAGTCTCTGGCTTGCTCACTCCAGACTCCTTCCCACACAAAACAGGAATGGGCTCAACTACTCAGGAGCCCTAAAGCATCTTTATCCATTGGCTGCAAGGTGGATCCTCGTATAGAGTTCAGCTGTTCTAAGCTGCCAATAGCTTCCCTGTTCCTGCTTCTGAAAGCTGCCTCTGACTGTAAGCACAGACTTCCACCTTAAACTGCTAAGAGGCTTTCCCTCAGCAGCACTAGCTCTCAGATGACTGTCTCACAGGCCCACCGTGACGAGTACAGATGGTGGTTTGGTGTGATCAAGCTGAGTGGGGGCAGTGCCCTGTAACGTTGCTACCCTGCGGGGTGGGTCACACAGGGCCGCAGAGAGCCTGCAGTTGACAGGAGATGATTGGAGGATGCCTTCTGGTCTTCATCCCAAATCCATAACCACGAAGACTGTCTAGCAAGCACGTTCTTCATGCAACCTGATGACAGATTCCTCTCGAAGAAACTGGGGACGTGAGGCATCAGAACCAAGCCCGGCCGACGATGTAACAATCCCGTCGTGATCTTCTTGGGAATGCGGAGTCGCATTTGTACAGCAGTCGCAGAAGCAACCCCCATCCCCCTTTGTTCCTCCCTGCCATGGTGGTTTCTAATCTGCTCCGAAAAGGGCTGACTAAAAAAACATCACATGCACTGTCAAGTTCATGTACAATGATCCGAAATTCCTCAGAATGTAAAAAGATGCTCACCTGCTCCAGGAAGAATTGTGTGTTTCTAAGGTACGTACTTTGAAAACCAGAAAGAAGCGTGGCCTCTTCAAATCAAATCAAAGAGCACAGCAGAAGTTCACACGAAATGCCCAACAATGCATCTTTTCAATAGAAGTCAGGCGGAGTGAAAGGCATTCTTAGATTCTGAGCCTTTCCTGGTTACCTAGGCTGCAAAGGATACCAAGAGAAACTCACTCCAGGAATTCTTAGTGAGAATGCCAGTCAAGGAGAAGTTCATAATCCCTTCAGATTCTAAACCTATGTGTCTGCGAGGAGGAAAACCACACAGTGTTTTGAACAATTGGAAAAGATTAAAGCAGACTTTCTCTACAAAGATGTGCTACATGATGGCTTACCCTCACCGAGAACACAAGGGAATGGCTTTTAAGGCTACGGCAGCGTTACTTTCCCTCACACTGTAGGTCTGTGGAGACTGACGGTTTAATTAGAATGAAAATGGATATATAGAGAGTCATACCAAATTACCATTGTATTAGTCTGATATTCACAACCTATGCTTGATTGCTTAGAACGGGCCCAGTTTGAAAGCTATCAAGACGTCTTCATCATTTGTACATGCTCACAGTTATTACTTTCTTTTAAGGAAACATGAAAAGCGCAAGATTAAGGAACCGCTTTTAAAAATTCTTACACAGATTGGACGAGACCCCATGATCTTTACAGAATGTCTATTACTAAGTTAATGAACCAAGCACACTGAACATTTTCCAGCCACCTGAAACCCCAAGTACTGTATGAGTTTTGGCCAATTAATTATCAATTACAACATCATAAAACATTAACACAAAAATAGGAATAATGAAATTTAATTATACATTATTCTTCTCAGTTGCTGCAAATACTATACAAGACTGATTCTGATTAATAATTCATTCAGCAATAAAGTATCAAGAAGATAATTATGCACTGCCACAATTCTCACACTGATTTCTATAATTACAGATTACAACAGTGTTAGCAATTTAAAGGGTTAGGGAGCCGTGGTAATTTGCTATGTCATCCCCAGCTAGATTAATGTCTCTCCTTGAATACCGAAGATAATTGAAAATATAATAATGGACCAAATCAGATGGCTTGTCCACGTTCTCACCTAAAACATCTTCAGCCTGAGTGCATTAGTAAAGTCAAGTCCTCGGTAATTAGCTCCTTTCCTTACTTACTTAGGTCTCCTCCCTGCTTACGTCGCGTTTACAGCTAATCAAATGGAGGCAGTATAGACAAGTCCATGCCCAACACGCAAACACGCATGTGCAGTGGTGTTAGGAATCTAAATAGGTGTGTATCATGTAATCCCCCTCGGGAAAGTAAAGTAAACCGAGGTGCGTGTTCAATAGAAGTTGAAACTCTGACTTTGGCGACACAGTTGAAGAGGTCCCAGGTTTATCTAGTTATGGCTCTGGGTGGTTTGTATATCATGATATGCCAAACCACTCGTGTCTTGAGTTCCATTACCTGCCGAGAATGTAGAGAGACTCAGCTGTTGGCTCCTCTCTTCTTTCACTGGGGAAAACATCTAGATATAAACTGATAGTTTTCCTCACAATCACTGTAAGAGCGTTTTAGCCAGGCGATGGTGGTGCACGCCTTTAATCCCAACACTCGGGAGGCAGAGACAGGAGGATCTCTGTCTACAAAGTGAGTTCCAGGACAGGCTCCAAAACTACAGAGAAACCCTGCCCCCAAAAAAACCTAACAAACAAACAAGCAAACAAAAAAACACACAAAAAGTCGGAGCACTTTCATGGGGATAGTGCAAGAGAACTGAACGTCCAT
Organism: Alexandromys fortis; assembly: GCF_014885135.2. Classification (NCBI taxonomy): domain Eukaryota; kingdom Metazoa; phylum Chordata; class Mammalia; order Rodentia; family Cricetidae; genus Alexandromys; species Alexandromys fortis. The sequence continues at coordinate 4,408,114 of NW_026067931.1, read as the reverse complement.
CTGCACAGACATTCCAACCACTCTCTGCTCTCTTCTTCTTGATAATTTTCATAGCGGTTTATAAGACATCTTGGTTTTAATGCTGTGAATACCTTAGTATCCAAATCCATGTTCAGATAGCGGAGAGAAACCGACAAAAAAAAAAAATCCACTCTGATTAAGCTCCTAAGCACTATTTAAATGAGCCCCTTGCGGACTGGCTCTCACCTGGATGGGACCAGGGGTTTCTCACCTTATGCTAAGGGTCTGGGTTCAACATCTCACCACCGTACGCGCATCCCAGTGGTGGAAGGGACTAGCAGAGGATATGACTGAATCAGCCTGGTCAGAGATTGTGGAAAGCTATATCCAAAGATAGTAAGCAATGTACTCAAGATGACAGAACCATTCAGTAACCAAAAGAGGGGAACACATGTGTCTGGCTTCTGGGTTTTCAGGCTATTGCACAGAGAAAGACACAGGAGGAAGAGAGATGGAGTGAGCACATGGAGACAGTTGGCCCTGAAGTTAGACCTGGTGACTACTGCTTCATTTCTACATGGAAGTTATAGATACCACTGGTGGTCGGTAGCGGCATTCACTTTCTGACAAAATCACAGAACTGTAGCTATTCAGGTCTTTCTTAATGACGATTGAAAACTGTCACTCTCTCTTGTTACGAACATGATGATACAACAGAACCATTTTTAATGGCGCCCAACCACCTTCTTCCAGTGATGCTTAACACTACATGATGCCACCCTAAATATAAATCTCCTCTATCCTTTTAAAGCTGCCTTTCAAACCCTGATGCCCAGCGTTGCAGTAAAAAAGGAGCTCGTATCCATGTATAAAGAAACACTGCTGGACTCACCAGGATGTGTCTCAGATGAAAGGGTTTCTGCTTCAAGCAGTGGACACGCAAACGTGAGGACTGTGGGTATAAAGTCGAGAGGACTTTGGTGTCATATTTGTAAGGCCTGAGGGGTTTTGTGCTTTGCCTTTTTTTAAATTTCAAGTTAACAAAAAATATTCAAGTAATATTCAAGTAATTTTATAGGTAACAACTACAAGTTGTTCCCTAATCTGAAAACATAAAATCATCAAACCCTAAAACATATTTAGTGCTGGTATGACACCACATGAAGAAAACTAGACACCATGAATCTTTGTTTCATGTGTAAAACAAATAGATGGATCAAGTGACTGTCTACGCATATAAAGCTTGCATGAAGCACAAACAGTTACAGTGGAGTCCCCTATCTGAGGCAGTTCACTAAGTGTCTGCAAATGCTCCAAAAATCAAAACAAAGTCTCAAATAGTCTGGTCTCGAGAATTCTGGATAAGGAATACTCAATCCACAGATACTCTCCATTTAGAACCCACGATTCACACACATGTCATTACACAGCTCTACCATTCTATGGACTCACCCATTATTTTCTCAATGTATATCAAAGCCAACTGCAGAAACGAGTACGCACTTCCATAAATAGTCCAGCAGGCAGAGTATGCTCTGGAACTTAAAACTCGTTCATGAATATATATTGAGGCAACACATACAGCAAATTTTACAAATCTTGAGTGCAGAGTCACTAAGCTCTGGCAAATGTGTAATCCACACCCTTACCAAGCCACAGAATATAACCACTCCACAGTGACACTTTGTGTCCCAATCTGGTGACCCCACTGCCAAAGGCAGTCTCCGCTTTTAGCTTATCGAACAGAGATTGACTCATGCAACTTAACAAAGGGTTTAATTTCAAATTGGCTAAAGCAGCTAACTGCTCTTTTGATTCTGCCAGTTGAGATACACTCCTTGAGTATCTACAGCCTACCACACACAGAGCAAGCCAGGAACAACGTGATAATTATTTCATTAAATTAGAAAAACAACTTCCACGGTGGTGAGAACCATGAGATTAATTATACCTCATGGGTGACAGGGATGCATAACCAATGGGAAGCCGCATACCACACTCTGCACCTGTTGTTCGTTTGTAAACCTGCTGACCTGTCAATCGAAAACAAAGCCACACCACTGCCCAGGGAGAGATGGGGGCTGTGCGAGCTTCTCAGCACGAACCTGAGAAACAGGGAGGCTTTTTCAAAGAGCTCATCCTCACAACAACCCTGCTTCTCTACAAGGAAGAGAAACCATCACTGGGATGCAGCCCCTGCTTGCTCCATAGAATCATCAGTCATGAAGGACGCACCCCAAGGAGCTGAGAAACTCATTTCTTTTCTTTGAATTCAGCCACTAGGGCCATATTCTCCCGCAGCCGAATACCGCCCAGGTGAAGGTAACCTCAGTGTGTAACTACCTCCTTCTCAGAGCTCAATGAAGAACAGTTTTCCTCCCAGTCGCTGCTTTTCGTCAGGATAACCTATCACAGCAACAGAATGGAAACTAAGAAAAAGGCCCCAGAAATAAATCCATGTGGACGCAGCCTTCTGAGTCTCAACAAGGGGACAAAACCAAATGGAAGAAAGGGCAGCTTCTTTAGCAAGTGGACACTCACAGGAGAAAGACAAACTACAACAAAGGAATTGGCTCAGAAGAGTCACAGTTAAAGATGCTAAGGCTAGACCTGAAACTCTGAAATTTCTCCAGGAAAGCGTGGAAATACACTTGAACACGCAGGCACATGCAGGGCTTTTTATTATTTGCTTTTGACTAGGGCACCACTAGCTCAGGAAGCGAGGGCAAGAACTGGCAAACGGGATTGCATGATTGTCTTCTGCACGACAAGAGAAATGGTCAGCAGAGTGAAACTATACCTTACGACAAATGGAGAAAGACGTCCAGCTACACCACTGACACTGACACGTCCAGCTGACAATATGTATATTTACAGAATATTTCCAGGAGCATGTGACCCAATCAATAACTGGGCAAATGGACTGAACAGATTCATTTCTAAAGAAGAAATACCAATGGGTACATGGAAATATGTCCGACGGCTTCATAGAAAAATGAAAATTATACTACACTGAGATTTCATCTCCCCTAGTCGGAATGGTTATCATCAAGATAACAACAAATGATAGCAGAGGAAAAAGGAACCCATATTCACTACTGGTGGGAACAGAAACCAGTACATGTACTATGGAAAGCAGTACAGAGGTTCTGAAATCACACTAAGATCACACACAATCCAGCTACACCACTCCTGAGCATAAACAGAAAGGAGTAAGAATAAGAATGCCATAGAGATACTGGCATAGCAATTCTTATTGTGTCACTATTTACAGTTACATGGGAATCAGCCTAAGCAGCCTTCAACAGATGAATGTATACAAAATTGTGATATCCATCCACTCATCCATGCATCCAGGCATCCACCCCACCCATCCACTCATCCATCCATCCATCCATCCATCCATCCATCCATCCATCCATCTACCCATCCATCCATCCACCCACCTACCTACCCAGTTATCCATCATCCATCCATCCATTCATCCATCCATCTATCTATCTATCTATCTATCTATCTATCTATCTATCTATCTATCCATCCACTCACCCACCCACCCACTCACCCATCCATCCAGCTATCTACCCAACCACCCACCCACAATGGAATACTATAGGGAAATGGGTATTACTAGATAATATCATGTTAAGTAAAATAAAGTCAGGTTCATAAAGAAAAATATCATGTTTTCTCTTATTATGGAATTTAGCGGAAAAAGACATGGAAGCAGGAGGGTGGCTATCATGGAAGAGAAAGGGAGTCAGGAGAAAGGAGAAGGACAGTGAGGGACTCAACATGATCAGATTGTGTCAAAGGCATTCACGGAAACGTCACAATGAAACCCATTGTCATGTGAAATTATAGATGCTCACTAAAAATTTTAAAAGGCAAAAGAGCTCTAAAATCTCAGAGACCCTGCTGGGCATAGGTGGAAGGTGGTCAGGGATAGTGGCCGAGGAATGAGGCCCAAGACTGTCCTCAGGCCTCCACACATATGTATAGACATGTGTACCTGTGTGCACACATTAATTCTCATTCATATTCATTCATTCATTCATTCATTCATTCATTCATATTCCCACCCCTTCTTAGCTTCCCAGACAATATGCATTTTCCAAGAGCAACAAATGCTTCCTGTGTGTGGCTCTACAGGAATTTTATGCCTATTTAGGCAAAGATACACACATCTACAGATAAATCTTCCTTTTCTATACAAAAGCTTATGCACTGTACCACTTTCATGTACCTTGGTATTTCACTTAAAAGCATAATTTGTGAACTGGGGAGATGGCGCTGTTGGAAAAGGGTCTGTCACACAAGTGTGCAGATCCTAAGAGCCTTGCAAATAAGTCAAGCACAGTGACAGGTGCCTGTGACCCAGTGCCAGGGGGGCGGAGACAGAAGGATTTCTGGCAATTGCTGGTTGCCACTGGAGCAAAATCAGCCAGTTCCAGGTCTAGGGCGAGACCCGGTCTCAAAAAAATAACAGAAGGAGTGATTGAGGAAGGCACCCAATGTCATCCTCTGGCCTTTGCAGGCATGTGCATGTGTGCACCTGTACACATATGCACATAAATATGTACACACATATATACACACAAGTTAAATTTGAGTATTACTCCACGTATAAAAACTTCCTCCCTGTTTTATGTAATCCCACTATTAGGACATTTTGTAATCACGTAGCTGATTCTTTTACTGATACACAGAATAGCGTAAAGAAACTGCAAGTGCTTACTTTAAGCGAAAAGGTGTGAGTTCTTGATGAGATAAAGGAATTCATGTACTGAGGCTGCTAAGATCCATAGTAACAATGAATTTTCTATCAGTGAAATTGTGACGGATGAAGACACTCACACATTCACTGTCGCAGCCCAGGAAGCAAGCTAAGGCCCAGTGTGTGATCAATGTTTCAGACGAGGGAAACAGGGGCAGGTGAGGTGTGTATGCAATCTCAGCACTCGGGAGGCTGTTCAGTGAGACCTTACAGACAAAAAAAGAGAGCACAGTGTGCAGGGTTTGTTGCTACTCTCTGTCTCAGGTGTACGTGGGACCTTAGAGTGTATTCTGCAAGTGTTGGAGGAGCCCAGTGTAAGCTTTGTAGTTCTGATACTGCCAAATTGTTCTTTGAGAGAAAAACAATTGTACTCGATGGTGTCTACCAGCACTTGTTTACCCATAGTCTTGCTAATAGATCGTATTGTTAAATTATAAAAAATATCTCTTCCTGTTAAAAACAGTATCTTATTATAGATTTGATTTACGTTTATTTAAAATAAGCTGATTGTATTTTGTATGCTCCCAAACAGTTGTTTATGTTTCCCGTAAACTCGTAAGACCCTTAGATTTTTCTATTTTACTCCTTTATTTATTTTCACTCTTCTCTCATACAGTACATCTTGACTGAAGTGTCCCCTCCCTCTACTCCTCCTAGTTGTGCCCCCCCGCACTCTCCCCAGTCACCTCTTCTCTCCCCAGATCCACTTTTCTTCTGTTTCCCTTCAGAAAAGAGCAGACCTCCCAGAGATATCAACCAAACACAGCATGACAGGTTACAGTAAGACAGGCATAAACCCTCCTAATCAAGGCTGGACAAGGCAATCCGGTAGGAAGAAGAGGGTCCTAAGCCAAAGAGCCAGAGATAGCCCTGTGCCCACTGTTAGGAGTAAGAACAGTGAGCTACATAGCCATAACATGTGCCAGAGGATCCGTGTTTGCTGTTGTTTCTGTGAGCACTAATGAACCCTGTTTCTTTGATTCTGTTCTCCTATTTTTTTTTTTTTTAAAACTTTCCCTCCCTCCCTCCCTTCTTGAGACAGCCTTCTCTGGCTGTCCTAGAACTTACTCTGCAGACCAGGCTGGCTTTGAACTTGGACATTGGTTTGTTTCTGCCTCCCGGGTCCTGAGATTAAAGGTATGTGTCACTACTGCTTGGCACAGTCCACATTTTTCCCTCTATTACATTGCTAGTTTTTTCTTAGTTCCTTGCAAAGGTTCTTTATATACTGGGGGGGGGGGGGTTTAGCTTTTTTTAATAAATTAGTTGGAAAATGTTTTCTCTACTTTGTCATTTGCCTCTGCTTAAGATTGGGTTTATTTGCCCCTCAAATATCTCTGATTTGCATGGAACTTAATTCATTTTATGACTTCCCCCCCCCGTATAGCTTTTGAATTTTTGTCTTATCTATTGAAAGATCCTTTGGACCTACAGATGCTAACAATTCCCTCTACATTCTAAATTTAGTGTTTTTAAGGTCAAGTCTTAAAAGCTAAGCTTAGATTTACTCAGAACCTATTTTGTCATGAATTGGAACTATCAAGCACTTCCCCTTGATAGCTATTGGTTCTCCCAGCAGAAATTATTTCAAAACTCAGTTTTATGTTACTGACATGAAATGACTCCCTATGTAAGTGATTTGTCTATTAATTCCCCTATTCAAATGCAATACATTTTAATTCTTAAAGAATAATTCCTATTTTTACCAGACTATTAATTAGAAAATTATTTTTCCCCACAAGAACTTAGGCATTACTTTGTTTGATTATAAAAGTCTTTATGCTTGTATTTTTACCAGGATTATTTTAAACTTACAGTATTGAAATTCTATATTTAAGAATAGAGATGGCTTTTCCATTCATTAACGTTTTTGTTTTTATCTCTGTATCTCAGAGTTTAAAATTGTTTATTCATTTATACATATATCTCACAGATTTGTAAATTCTATTCCTATATTATATACATATCAGATTCACATGTATAACATTGATATTTGAACTTTCTGCTGTTGTAAATAGGATGTTTTTATTTCATTAAATCTTCAAATCAACGATTAATTACACATACAGAGGAAATTCATTCTATGAACTCATTTCTTGAGTTTTGTTATAATTTTAGTTGATTCACAGAAATAAGCATGTGAGCCAAGCAATTCATAGAATATATAAAAAATAAATGTCAATTTAACCCCAGCCTTTGGATTCTTTTTACTTCTAATAATGTTAAACTCAGATCAGCTAGAAGTGGTGGCACAGGTCTTTAATCCCAGCCTTGGGAGGTGGAGGGAAGAGAATTCCAAATTCTAGGTCAGCCTGAGCTACACAGTGAGTCCCTATCTCCACTTCCAGTGTTTATTCACTGTGGTAAGGATGCATCACTTTTAATTTTAAAAAATTTTTTGATGAAAAGTAAACGTTGAATTACATCAACACCTTTACAGAATCAATGACAGTAGTATAGTGTTTGCTAAAAAGATAAATTGGTTATATTCTAATAGATTTTAGTATGATGAATTATCTTAATAGATTATTGTACCATCCTTCACTCCTGGAATAAAATTCATTTCCTTATAACATTGTTCTTATAAAGCGCTATTATACTCTACTAATATTTTTAGTTTTCACCGGTAATTTTTAAGCTTGCATGTGAACACATGGCTCCCAGCGGGTGCCATGTGTTGGAGGTTGCTGGGTCTGCATGTGAGCATGTGGTACCTAACTGATGGCTTTGTATGGAGGTTGTTGGGTCTGCATGTGAGCATGTGGTACCTAACTGATGGTTTGTATGGGGGTTGTTGGGTCTGCATGTGAACATGTGGTACCTAACTGATGGCTCTGTATGGAGGTTGTTGGGTCTGCATGTGAGCATGTGGTACCTAGCTGATGGCTTTGTATGGGGGTTGTTGGGTCTGCATGTGAACATGTAGTAGCTAACTGATGGCTCTGTATGGAGGTTGTTGGGTCTGCATGTGAGCATGTAGTAGCTAACTGA
>NW_026067931.1:4328043-4397732 GCF_014885135.2 Alexandromys fortis | reverse complement strand
AGAGAGAGAGAGAGAGAGAGAGAGAGACAGACAGAGAGAGACAGAGAGAGAGACAGAGAGAGACAGAGAGAGAGAGAGAGAGAGAGACAGAGAGAGAGAGAGAGACAGAGAGAGAGAGAGAGAGAGACAGAGAGTGTTGATGGATGTGGGAGGTGAGATCTTGCATTCAACATCTTGGTCACAGAAAGTCTCTCTTAAGCAGATTCTGCGTGATACGAGGGAGTAGACCATGCAGATTTCCATGAGTAAGCTTCCCCCGCGAAATAGCTGGTTCAACAAAACTATAGTATGAAGGGAACTGATGCTATGTTAACCTGAAAGGCCAGAGCGGCTGGTGGTCATGGCCAGAGGGGGCTGTGCAGGTAATCAGAAAAGTGCCAAACCAGCAGTGTGCAGGGTGGAGATTTGCGTTCAGTCTAAAGGCTAAGAATAATCATAGCAGGCAAGTGACATAGGGTTTACCTTAGTTTTTTTTTTTTTTTTTTTTTTTTTGGTTTTTCAAGACAGGGTTTCTCTGTGGCTTTGGAGCCTGTCCTGGAACTAGTTCTGTAAACCAGGCTGGTCTTGAACTCACAGAGATCCGCCTGCCTCTGCCTCCCGAGTGCTGGGATTAAAGGCGTGTGCCACCATCGCCCGGCTTACCTTAGGCTTTAAAGAATTATTTATTTATTTATTTATTTATTTATTTATTTATTTATTTATTTATTAAAGATTTCTGTCTCTTCCCCACCGCCGCCTCCCCTTTCCCTTCCCCTCCCCCAATCAAGTCCCCCTCCCTCGTCAGCCCAAAGAGCAATCAGGGTTCCCTGCCCTGTGGGAAGTCCAAGGACCACCCACCTCCATCCTTAAAATTACTTTGACATCGATGTGAAAAACTGGTGGGCGAAAAGGCATGTTAGGAGGCTCCTGGGTGGTGGTAGTGATGGTCCAGTCGATGGGTCAGAATAGGGAGGAGAGGGAAAAAGCTGGCCAAGTGGTGAGGTTCCACATGCATTTGGAGAGTAGAACGGTACGATGTGCCAATGAGGGAGACAAGGGAAGTAAAGGGAGAGAGTGAGGACGGCTCTGAGAAGCCCTGAGTCAGTGACCAGACAACTAGGGTGGCTCTGCTGAATCGGAAACCCCAAGGGGGACCAGGTGGGAGAGCGAGGGAAGAACACGCCTGGGATGTACTGAATTTATCAGCCTGTTGCTTGGCCCATGAAGGGATCATAAGGGCAAGGGGACAACCTGAGATCTAGGACGGGGTTGATTCTAGATAGATAAAGCTGGGCCTTTAGTATAGAGATGATATTTAAAAGCCACAAGACTGGATGAGATCATCCAGAGAGTGAGCGCATGTGGGCTGGGTGAATGAATAAGCAAGCTTAAGGCAGGAAGGAGGAGGTTAACGAGTTGATATAATCTGAGTCTAACAGAAATTGGACAAAAGAGAGACACATTCTGGAATGAGAGTGTAGAGAATTTTATTTTCTTCCTGCAGAGATGGCTGATTTGGATTTTCCCCCCTCTTGGCTTCAAAATCTATCAAGGAGCTGTCTGGAGCAATTTTAGGTGTCCTACATGTGTGGGGCACCCTGAATTACTTTAGGTAGCTCTGTAGCTAGCTAAGCCCTTCTCTGAGCAAACACCTTGTAAGTGTGTAGTGGAGGCTGGGCCCCACCAGCTGAGTCCTGGGAAGAAGTGAGATGAGCGGATGTACATAGTGTGTTTGAAATCAACAAGGGGCAAGATAACAATTCCAACATCTGTAGACATTTTCACTTCAGCATCTTCTCTCTTGATGAAACAGGCAGGCCCCCTTCCACTAAGATAATGAGATTTCCCATACACCCAAGTTTCATGGAAGCAGAGACAGCCAAGCCGGATTTCTTAGAAGTCATAAGCAGGTCAGTGGGTCTGTCAAGTTCTTTTTATTATTTCAAATAACAAGTTACCCAAACCAATAGCTTCTCAGTCCCATAAGAATGTTATTACAGGAAAGATGGTGATGCCATGGCAGCCCCTGTGAAGATTTCTCTTTCATACATTTTGCAGTCAGTATTTCTCTCAAGAACACAGCATTTTGTATGCCTCTATTGGTTCTGTTCTAGTCACAAGGCATTAGAATTGCCTTATGTCTGATGGCTCCAGCCTCCTCTTTTGACTTCTCTCATCTCCTCTCATTTACGTAGTCTTACAGGCTTCTTTGCTCCAAAGACCATGGATTCTTGGCTCACTTCTGCTCCCCACAATCACAGAAACTCCACCGTGTCTCTGTGTAGTCCTCAGAATGGCCAGTGAAGACCCCACGATGGAGCTGACTATCTGGAGCCTTCCAAAGCGTTCTCGCCATGCCCCAAAGAGTTGAAGCTGGGACTTAGAATGATCATCAGCTGCCAGGGAGAGCCTGAGGTGCTTCAGGATAGACCAACTAAAACACATGGCACAAAGTGCCACGCTGCGTGGGACTTTGGAAAAATGGGAGAAGCCAGACGTCTATTGTGCAAGCTGGAAGTATTTAATATTCACCACACGCCAGCCACTCTGCTAGATGTGGGGTCACAGAAACAATTGGGCCTCTGGAGCTTGTTTTGAAGTCACACCATGGCCACTACCACAGGCATCTTTCAGTGCTCCAACAGGCACAGTGGCAGTGGGGATGCCCGAGCAAACGTTAAAAGACAGAAGAGGAAATAGTGTTCAGGGAGAGGAAGAACGGCCCAATCTTTGCAAAACCTTAAGTATAGTCCCCTGCCCAAGGATGGCGCTAGATAAACAGGGCATACCTCATCTATAAAAAGACAGAGCAGCCCTTTTCAGATGAAGATGAGTCTTTCCTGGGTGGGCCAGGGGGTGGCACCCATGGAGAAGGTTCTGTGGAAGGATGCTACAGAGAGAAGGCTCGGTGGGCCCCATTATGTGTTTTATCCTCTTCCTTAGAGAAATATCTCCACGGAACAGTTTAAACACATGAGCATTCGGAAGTGGAAAAGCGAAATAAACAGAGGCATCAGGCCTCCCCACTTAGGCCAGCAGTGAGGCATGGGGATGATTATTAGCGGTAATTAGCAGATGCTGCATATCAGCTAACTAAGATGTGAAAATACCATCCCAGCCATTGCCCACGGTGTTATCAACAGTCCTCTGCCTCGGAAGAGCCCTCTCAACGCTAGGCCTTGCTGAACCCCCCTTTGCAGACTGCAGGACGCTAAACTCATGCCAGGGGTCTCAGCAGATACTGAGGATAAAGAAGTGAACACGGGCATAACTTTACAGCAGCTCAAAGCCACAAGACATACAGTCAGGATGAGGGAAGGCATTTACGGTATGTGCTAGAGAGGCGACTCTCCATGGTGACTGTAGTCTAGGGTTGGGGAAGGAACAGGAGACAGTGTGCCTGAGAACATTTCCCGCATGTCTGTTACATGCATCTCATGGACGGTGGACCTCGTGTCTCTGATGGGGATGCACACAGTGCGAAGAAGTCCTCTAGGGAATATGGATTGCAGAAGGTTCTAAAGACCAACATAGTAGATGGGTCCCTTTACATACTGCAAATACCACAGTGTAAGGGGGGACTGTGGTGTTTTCACACTGTAGCATTAAGAATGAAATAAAGGGGGCATCGGAGCCCGAGCAGGTATTCTCAGAGGTCAAGCTCCAGCCTTGACCCACTGAGACTTCATATCCACAGTCTTAGGGGCACTGAAGAAGTTAACAGAGAGAGCTGCATGTGTGGGTGTCCTGTGTGTGCTGCTCTTCCATGCGGCGTAGGCAGGCTCCTTTCTCACAGCTGGTGAAACTCCAGCCTCAGCTAGAACAACTCCGGCACGTGTACAGCTCGCTTTCGGGAGCCTGAGACTGTGAACACCGTCCACAGACATCATTCCCTCCCCCCGCTCGTCTCTAGAGCCAGTGTTCTTCTGAAGCTTCAACTCTATACTTCAAAATTCATTTCTCAAAATCACTTCTTCTTTTTCACTTCTATGGTTTCCTTGGTAGAGTGGAAAACCTTAGTGTATTCCATTCAGTTTTTAAAAACTGGGTCTGGCTTATGCTAACCTCCTTTGACATTCCTAGACAAGTTTATATTGTAACTAAAGGCAAGTTAAGCTAGTTGATACCTGTAGACAGAAGGCCAATGCATCTTTCAGAAACCACACTACTGTCTCTTGCAGGTAAGCAAGCCCTGAGTTCCTCTAGCGTACCCCACCCCCAAACCAAGTTTAGCTTGGCACTGCACTTCAATTTGAGTTAGAGAACGGAGGACTAACGAACACAGCCTAGAGCGTTGGGGTCTACTAGGTTGTCTGCATTCTCTGCTGTACCTACATAAATCTATTCTTGCTCTTAAAGATGTCAAATACTGAACACCTGAAACAAACACAGCATCCTCTCGATGGTGGGTGGCTTGGTGCTTACCCCACATTCTGTTGCTAGCTCCCGTGTGACTCCCAGACATCCACGCACAGTTTTTTTTTTCCTACGCTACATTCTGAAGTGAGGGGTTAAAAGCTGAGACAAGGCTTTGGCTCATGTTTTCAAACCAACATCCAGTCAATCACATGTTCTCATACTCCACCAAGAAGTGCAAAGTATATGTTTTTTTCTGGGGAGGGGGGTGAAATATGAATATCACTGCCGGTTCTTAGGAAAGATCCTAAGAACACTTCTGTGCAAGGGACTGAAGAAATACAATGGCTTCTTGGGAATTGAAGACTGAGGCAAACATTTCTAAAATGTACAAAAAATTAATTCTGAAAATCTGCTGCTCATTTGTTGCAACTTCAGTTTCAATTTTAATTCTTAAAAAAATTCCCTCCTACAAACCCTTTCTGAATGACTACTGCCTGATCACTTGGCAGGCAGCTTCTGAAACTCTGGCACTCTGAGCCGTCACCAGCCGTGTCTCGGTGCGCATCCGTCTCTTTCCCGTTTCGCCTGGGAGGAAGCTGACGGGGTGTGAGTTCGGTTTTCGCGTTGAACACTCACTAGCTCTTCAAACTGGGAACAGCTCTTGTCCCTTAGGTGTTTCTCTGTAACCACCGTAAATCACACCCAACTGGCAGGATGCTAGTGGGACAGAGTTGAGGCTGTGAGGCACCGAGATCAAAAGTTCCCTCTGTTGTTATCCAGAGAAGCCAGAATGAGTCAGTCCAGCTATTTTTAGCCATGAATCTATCTGAAGGAGAAATGCTGAGCAACCCGGTCCTTACGCATCACTTTGGCCTGACTTAACTAGTCCATGGACATTTACTGAGTGCTTTGGGTTTCCAAGCCAGAGCTGTTGTGCTAACCAGGACAGATCTGCATTCTAGTTGGGAGAGACAGACAATAATCACCCACGCAGATAAACGGCAAACTACTCAGTCGTGCCAAGCACTACCAGAAAGACAGAACAGGGTGATTGACAGCAAGTCACCAGAGGACTGTGGACAACATGCCTGAGGTCAGGACACTTGTTTAGAAGCAAGGGACACATGGAAAGAACCACAGGAATGTCTATGACAATAGATCTGCATGGATTCCCTAGAAGCTTTTGATTTTTCAGAATGCCAGTTAAACCAATACTATTTTCATAATGCATGCCAAGTGCCATTTGTGCAAAATGCTAGTAACTAAAAGAATTTGGAATACTTGCAAACACATAATTCGCTGTCTTGGGATGGGACCCAGGTCTGAACAGAAAGATAAGGGATTGGTGCCTTATACATATACCTCCTACACATATAGCCTGCAGGTAATTTTATTTATTTATTTGTGTATGTATTTTACCTGCATGCATGTATGTGTACCATGTGGGTGCCAGATGCTTGAGGAGGTCAGAAGAGGGCATCAGATGCCGTGGAACTGGAGTTATGGGTAGTTGTGAGCTGTCATGTGGGTCCTTTAGAAGAGCAGCTAGGGCTCATAACCACCAGCCACTGCTCCTGCCACCTGGGGTAAGTTCATACAATATTTTTGGTGTGTCTACATTTTGGCTGGCACTTTGTACTTGGGATAGATTTTTGTTCTTGTGGCATAATGTCAGTACCCAAAAGGGCTTTTTTTTTTTTTTTTCCATTTTCGGAGTATTTATCCTCAACTTGTAATATAAAGAACCTTCGCGCCTTTCCTCCTCCAACACTGGCATTTGCACTGAGGGTACAAACACAATAGTGGGTACAATGCTGGGTCCTCAGCAGGCAGCTGGCAGTTCTTTACCACCACACACTCACAGCAAGCCATAAGGATGTCAGTTTTACTTTAAAAAATATACTTGTTCACCCATGAACACTGTTATTCATCAGAGAACACTTGAACAAACAGTATCTTAAAGTTCTGGATAACATGCGGCCTCACTGCATGCTGAAAAAAATACAACTGTTTTTGTGGGGTAGTCTCAATTATAAGTTACATTATTATTATTATGCAGACCAAGCTGGTTTGAACTCACAGGTTCCGCTTGCCTCTGTTAGGATTAAAGGGATTAAAAGGTGTGTGCTACAGATTCAATGCAATGCCCATCAAAATCCCAGAAAAATTCTTCACAGACCTCGAAAGAATGGTACTCAACTTCATATGGAAAAGCAAAAAACCCAGGATAGCCAAAACAATCCTGTACAATAAAAGAACTTCTGGAGGCATCACAATCCCTGACTTAAAACTCTACTGCAGAGCTACAGTACTGAAAACAGCCTGGTATTGGCATAAGAACAGAGAGGAGGACCAATGGAACCGAACAGAAGACCCAGATATCAATCCACACATTTTCGAACACCTGATTTTTGATAAAAAAGCAAAAAATATCAAATGGCAAAAGCACAAAACTCAGGTCCAAATGGATCAAAGACCTCAACATAAAGCCAGCCACACTGAACCTTGTAGAAGAGAAAGTGGGAAGTACACTTGAACACACTGGCACAGGGAACCACTTCCTAAATATAACCTCAGCAGCACAGACCCTGAGAGAAACAATTAATAAATGGGACCTCCTAAAACTGAAAAACTTCTGTACAGCAAAGGACACAGTCAACAAGACAAAACGACAGAAAGATCTTCACTAACCCCACATCAGGCAGAGTGTGATCTCCAAAATATACAAAGAACTCAAATTGGACACCAAAAGATCACATAATCCAATAAAAAATGGAGTACAGATCTAACAGAGAACTCTCAACAGAGGAATCTAAAATGGCTGGAAGACACCTAAGGAAATCTTCAACATCCTTATTCATCAGAGAAATACAAATCAAAACAACTCTGAGAGTCCATCTTACACCTGAAAGAATGGCCAAGATCAAAAACTCTGATGACAACTTATGCTGGAGAGGTTGTGGGGAAAAGGGAACACTTCTGCATTGCTGGTGGGAATGCAAGATGGTACAACCCCTTTGGATGTCAGTGTGGCAATTTCTCAGAAAATTAGGCAACAACCTTCCCCAAGACCCAGTAATACCACTTTTGGGTATATATCCAAAGGATGCTCAATCGTTGACATGTGCTCAACTATGTTCATAGCATCTTTGTTTGTCATAGCCAGAACCTGGAAACAACCTAAATGCCCCTCGACCGAAGAATGGATAAGGAAAATGTGGTACAGTTACACAATGGAGTACTACACAGCAGAAAAAATAACGACATCTTGAATTTTGCAGGCAAATGGATGGAGCTAGAAAACATCATTTTGAGTGAGGTAACCCAGACACAGAAAGACAATTATCACATGTACTCATTCATAGGTGGCTTTTAAAATAAAGCAAAGAAAACCACCCCACAAATAATAATCCCAGAGAATTTAGACAACAATGAGGACCCTAAGAGAGACTTACATAGATCTAATCTACATGGGAAGTAGAAAATGACAAGATCTCCTGAGTAAATTGGGAGCATGGGAACCTTGGGGGAGGATTGGAGGGGAGGGAAGAGGCAGGGAGGGGAGCAGAGAACAATGTAGAGCTCAATAAAAATCAATTAAAAAAGGTGTGTGCCACAATGCTCAGCCAAACCGTACAAGTTTGACATGCTTAGGACACAGTTTCCCACAGAATGTGATTTTTACTCGAAAGACGGTTGACAAATTAAGGTTATCCAGACATGGGATGTAGCAGATACTTTCTTGACAATGAACACGGCGAGGGAGCTGTCACGTCAAGAAAAACAGGTGACAGTATTTGCTGCCAATGATAAAATTTAAGCTTTCAAATGAAAATCAGAGTTTTGGGAAAATGTACCTTTGCGACTGTTAGCTTGACAGTTTCTCGGAACCTGAAAGTCTTTTTCTGATGATAATGTTAATAAGTGAAAAAATCTGACATTATAAAACGGTGTCATCATTCTGAAGATCTACTTAACTCAGCAACACAGCATTTTCCAAACAGTCAACTGTCTTCACACAACCATACTTGGATAAAAGATGTATCCAGTGTGTAAGGCGGAACAGTGAAGTTCAACATGCTGGAACATGACATGGATAGGGTTTTAGGTCCTGTCCTGCAAGGAACCTGTAAGAAGTTACGATCTGCCAAAGACTGATACGGTGTCAAAGAAGAAATACCTTCAGGTCTTTGAAAAGGCTGTTAAAGTACAATCTCCTTCTCCAACTGCATGTCTATGGAAGGCTAGGTTTTTGATATAACGAAAGCAAAACTACCTAGCACAGCAGAGTCAATATTGACAGAGCTATTAGAGCCCAAGTGGCTTTGTTCATGCTGACACTAAAGGGAGCTGGAAAAACATAAAAAATATTTCCATCAGTTATTTTAAAAACACAGTCTTCTCATATAGATATGTCAAATGTTTCAGCACACAGTAGGCTTATTATTTTTAAATTAGCAGCTACTTTAAGTGTTTAGTTTCAATTTACAATCAGATAACTACAGACTGATAAAACCCAATTAGGTAAGAGAGCTTTAGAGTCCTCAGCTATTTTTAGAGCATAAAAGACCGGGAAATCAAAAGTTGGAGAACTATCGGTTTGAGGCAGATTAAGCAATAGTTTCTTTAGACTCTGCCTCAATACTGGTGGGCCTTATTGTTACTTTTTGCTGTAACTATCAGTGCTAAGTGTTTTCTAAGGTCGATTCTTTTTATGTAGCCTAGGTCAGCCTTCAAATTACTGTGACCCTCTTGCCTCTGCAGTGGGGGAAATTATAGGCATTTACCATTTTGTGTGGCTTAAAAATTTTTTAAATTTTTCAAATTTTACTTTTCTGCAATTATTTTTGTATATTGTTCTTATATCTAATAACCTTATTCAATTTTCTCATGATATTTATTATCTATCAGTCATAATATTAGTTCAAGGATAATTACAGCCTGAATACAAAGTGAGGCCCATCACTAGCTTTGGTATATGGGACAATTAGAGCTGAACACACTCAGTCATTTACATAACAGCATGGCTGCTTTCACACTGTGGTGGCGGGGCTGAGTGGTGGTGACAGTGTGGCTTACAAAGCCAAAACTACTGTCTTTTTACAAAAACGGGGCTGATTAATCCCTGTATCATGAGCCTCTTTACTGAACCGTCTTTTGGGCTCTGGAGACTCACTACATGCTGTCTTTATTGGTAATTTCATGACTGTACTCAGTGTTTTCAACCGCTCCTCTCTTTTACCTCCCAGAAGCTTTATCAAGTCTAACTTTTACTGCATCCTGCAAGTTTTGAAATGTAATATTTTCATTATCATTCAATTCTAAGTACTTAAAAATTTCCATTTTAAAGAGTTATTCAGAAATGTTTGAAAATTTCCACATTTAAGGGGAATTTGGGGGGCTGGTCGTTTAGTGATTGAGTTGAAACTTAATTGTCATAGAATCTGGTTATTTTAATTGTGGTTCTTGGAACTCGGCTGAGACTGGTTTTGCATTCAGTCTGAGGTCAACTTTTTATAACTCTTCCATGCAAAGTTGATCCACACATTCTAGGAGCTCAGTGCACAGCTCCCTGCCTCTGAATTAAGCCATCTAGTTGCTCCACTTTAATACACCCACTTTCCCTACTTCTCTTTGAGCCATTAAATGATACTTTGGGGAAAGATGCAAAATTTCACTAAAGTTTTACCAATTTCTGTTTTACATATTTTGAGTCCATTTCAGACATAGTAAACATTTCCAAAGCCATATGCTATTTCTATGCATTTTCTCTATTTCTAGACATATGTAAGAGCTCTAACCTCACAATGCTTTTTGTCTTTTGACTCATATCAATAAAGTACTTCCAGGTTCCTATTGATTAGTCTTTGCCCGAATGTTTCTCACACCTTTACTTCTGACCTTTCTTTATCCATGTCTGGTCTCCAACACGTATGGCTCTCACCTGGCCCTACACTCAACCAATGCTGTGTATGTGGTTAAAATGATTTCTCTTGGAACTCTGGAAACTTCATCATCTCCCAGCTAACTGTTGGTGCTCAGAAGCTTGCCTTTGGTTTCTCTGTTGGTCCCTTTAAGCACGTGACCTGCTTCTTTTGAGAGAACTCTGCCCTCAGTCTACCCTTAGAACGCAAGGCTGTAAGTGGCTTTGACATGGTTCTGCTTACTTCTGAAGTCTGTGGATCACTATTTCTCACCTTCGAAAGCTCTTAGCAGCAATCTGTTCCAACACTGACGCTACTCTGTATCATTCTGTATCTGGGAGTAGGGGTGGGCGTGCCCAGGCTTTTGACTCTGCCTACCATAATTCAGACCTTCCCCCCTTTAGCTTCATCTGTCTGCTTATGCATCATTGCATGTAAATTTGTTTTACCTTAATCTTCCAGTTTACTAATTTATGCATTACAAGGAAGCTTGATCCATCAATTGATAATTATTGTTTTCATTATTAAAAGTTTCCTCTGATATTGAAAAATGCCTAGAGATCTGATTGCTCACTGCTTCCTTTTCATTTTTTTATATTTCATCTTTAATTTAAACTTTAAATGCAGAATTATTCTATTTATTAATCTGTAAACTCAAATGCATAGTGTCTTTGGTAGATAAAGGGTCATCAACGTATCATTTGTTGCTTTAACTGCTTTTGACTTATGGCAGTTTGTTCCTATTATTTGGTGATCTTTGTTTGAGAGTTCAAACCCTAGAAGACGACCTTTCATTTGCATCGGTTGGAGCCATATGGTGCAGCTAGTTTAGGACACTGGGTAGCTCTGCAGCACTCAAGGCCTTTCCTGGGTGCACCAAGCCCATTGGCCCCGTCCCATCATAACACACAAACATTCCCAGCGAAGACAGTTTTGCTTTGCTTCTTGGTTTGGTGCCAAAACACCTACACAGAGATACTGGAAAGTGTTTTCCTCTTTACAAGTTTCTATTACCTCCTAGGAGTTTCCAAATACAGCAGAGACATCCCCGAGTGTAAGAGGATGGGGATCTTCCTGGGAAGACTGTAGAGAGTAAGGGAGGCACTTTACTGTTGCCACTGGAAAATTTCCATCAGCTGCCGCACGTAGAACAGAGCTGCAGGGAGGAAAGGAGGACAGCACAGGGCCAGAGAAAAGGTAAGGAACCAGTTTAGGTTGTAAATGAAGATGGCATGCTGTGATGCTCAGACTGTGGAAAGTTCCTGAGAGGAGCGATAAGGAAAGATATTCTGGCACACGGCTTCAGTCTGCGATTGTGAGACCCACTGCTTCTAGTGTGAATAAGGTACCAAGGCAGTGAGAGAATGTGGCAAAAGCTGTGTCCCCTGACAACGACAAACGCTACACCCAGAATGTCACGCTAACAAGGCTGCCTAACTATGAGCTGAACAAGGATGACACCAATGGGCGTGCAGGGGAAACATATGAATTAAATGGATGTAAACAACATCTTTAGAACATTCCACCAAGCACTGCAGAATACACACTCTTCTTACCATCCCACAGAACCGTCTCTAAAACAGATCATAAATTAGGGCACAGAGCAAATCTCATCAAATACAGGAAAAGTTGAAATAATTGCTTGTAGCCCATGATCACAATAGGATAAGACTATAAATCAACAATAAAGAAATCCTAGAAGAGCTGGGCATGGGGCACACACCTTTAATTTTAGCACTAGGGAATCAGAGGCAGGTGGAACTACAGGTTTGAGGGCAGCCTGGTCTACACAGTGAGGCCTTCCCCGGGGGAGGGGTGTCTAGAACATCTACAAATCAAGGAGATGGAACAACACATTATTAAATAATGACTCTGTCCTTAAATCATCATCAGTCAACAACAAAACATCCTCGTGGGCACCGAGGTTGCTCTACAGACAGGGTTTGCAAACAAACCTGAAGACCTGAGTTCTATCCCCGGGACCCACATGGTGGAAGGAGAAAACCAACTCCACAAGATGTTCCTTTGTCCCGTGTGCGTGCATACACATATTAAACGCCAAAAAGATTTTTAAAAATCCGATAGTAGATAGGAAACAAATGGAACATCTATATAGTATATCCTCCCTGAAAAGCTCAAGGATCACTGTGGAAGAGGGGGTGCAAAGACGGTAAAAGTCAGAGGTTGGGAGAGCTGAAGGGACCTCTAGCTGAGGTGTCTTCAGGACCACTGCACTCAGACAGCTGCACAACTGCTAGTGCGTGAGCTCCCACCCCTGGTGGAGAAACTTCTGGCAGCTGATGGCTTCTGAGGTGGGAAAGTTAGCGTGTAGCCCTGGTATGTTGACCATGCCCCAGTAAATGTCTCAATACCCAAGAGGAAAAGGAAAGCACCAATTGGTTTCAGTGGATCATTAAAAAACAAAAAAGTCATTTTTTTAAATGTGTTTTTTGTTTATTTGTTACAGTCTGGTATTTTCTGTCTTTTTTTTTTTTCTGAGGGGGGATGGAGAAGGAGGGAGAAAAGGAGAGAGAGCAAGAAGTTGGTTGGCTAGGATATGGCAAAACTTGGGGGAGAAGAATATGATCAAAATATAGTGCATAAAAATTTAAAAATACCAAATTCTCCTCTCCTACCACCCCCCCCAAACAAAACAAAATATTGAAAAATCAAAAGGACAGAAAGTTGGGAGTTGCTCTAGGAGTAAATCAGGTAGAATAGAGGGGATGAAGACGATCTAAATACATTATAAGTCTGTATAAATTCTCAAAGATTAATAAAAACATTAGAGCAATAAGTAATGACACACCTTAGGGTCCTGGAAAAATAAGAAAATGACAAACTCCAAATCAGTAAACAGAAAGAAACCATTAACATCAGGGCAGAGGACTGGAGAGATGGTTTAGTGGTTAATAGTGTTTATTTTCCTGCCGAAGACCAATGCTTGGTTCCCACATCCATATGGTCGCTCACAACCAGTTTTGGGGAATCCAGTACCCTCTGTGGACTCCTGAACACACATGGTACAAATATACTCATACAGGCTCATACACATGCACACAAAAATTTTAAAAAATTAAGAAATATCTTGAGTAGAAATGAATAAAATACAACACAGTAAAAAGAACACAATACAAAGAATCAATAAAACGAAGATTTGTTTTTTATTTTCCCCTCCTTTCCAAGCTCCGTTGCCTACATCAAGGCTGGGCAAAGCAATCCAGTATGGGGAACAGATTCCCAAAAACCAGCTAAGTACCAGGCACAAGTCCTGACCTCACTGCTAGCAGCCCCACTAACAGACCAAGCTACACAACTATCACACACATGCAGAGGACCTAGGTTGGTCCAGAGTGCATGTGCTCCCATGAGCTTAGGTTAGCTGTCTATAGGGGTCAGATTGACCTTCCTGGCTTGTACAATTCCTCCTCCCTTTCTTCAGCAAGACTCTTAGAGCTCAGCCCTGTGCTTGGCTGTGGATCTCTGCATCTGCTTCCACCAGTTACTGGATAAAGGCTCTCTGGTAGCTGATTTCTGTAGATGACCAGTTCAAGCACCCTTTTCACTACTGCTAGGAATCCAAGCTAGGGTGGTCTTGTGCATCCCTGGCACTAGGTTTCTCCCTAACCCTGAAATGCCACCCCCATCCCATCAAGATGTCTCTTTTATTACTTGCCCCCCTTCTGTCATGTCCCCAACCCGTCTCCCATGCCCAGCCCACTCAACCGACTCCCTCAAGCTCCATCTCCCATCCCCCCCCACCTCGACTCTCACCCCCAGTTTGCCCAGGGGCTCTCTTCTATTTCCCCTTCTCAGGGAAATCCATGCATTTCTCTTTGGACTCTTCTTGTTATCTAGCCTTTCTGGGGCTGTGGACTATAGGTGTGGTTATCCTTTGCTTTACATCTAATTTCCACTTATAAGTAAGTACATACCATGTTTGTCTTTTGGGGTCTAGGTTACCTCACTCAGGATGATTTTTTTTTGTAGTTCCATCCTTTTGCCTGCAAATTTCATGAAGTCATCATTATTTTTTTTTTAACTGACGAAAAATACTCCATTGTGTAAATGTACCACATTTTCTTTTCCTACTCTTCGGCTGAGGGACACCTAGGAAGTTTCCAGGTTTTGGTTATTATGAACGATGCTGCTATGAACATAGTTGAGCAAGTGTCTTTTGTGGTATGATTTAACGTCATGGTATACAGTACATGGCCAAGACTGATGTTTGTTCTTATCTAATTGTTCCATCCCTCCACCTTGCTTTCAAGCTCAAATGTTCAGTGATTTCCTTAATCCATTCTATTAGTGAGACTTTTCACTGAACTTTTATTTGAATCGATAAACAACAATAAAGACAAAAAAGGTATATGGAAACTTAATACTGTAGAAGTTTCCTAAAATATATCTCTACACGTACATAAAAAAGAGTTAAATGAGGCAGGTGGTAGTGGTGCACGCCTTTAATCCTAGCACTCAGGAGACAGAGGCAGGTGGATCTCAGTGAGTCTGAGGCCAGCCTGAACTCTACAGTATGAGTTCTAAGACAGCCAGAGCTACGCAGAGAAACCCTGTCTCAACACCACCCCCCACCAATAAATGAACTAAGATGAAAGTTAGTCTACAACAGGGCAATCATTAGATGAAAACAAAGAAAAAGCCTCGTAACAAATAAGTTACTTACTTTGGTGGTGTTGGCTAGTGAGGTTTCAAAGCCAGTATGGGTTATTGCTAATGTTCTTTGAGTGCCCTCCAGAACTTGCTGTTAAGACCCTACTGGTGAAGATACCACATATTCTAGCAACAAAACACGGAGAGATGAAGCTGGTTTTGACCTGGGTACTGGGTAGCTTTCAGAGTTCTGGAAGGGGCTATGCACACTACCGAAGAAGAAGAGTATCAATCTTAGGCAGCTGTGAACCCGGTGAACTACAATAATGACTGGCTGGAAAGACATGCCCACTCATGCACTGGTGGAATGCATGTTGAGGGAGCAACCACTGCTCTCTGATTGGGGCATGCTCTACTGATGAAGCCTATACCTGACACCACTACTGAGGCCAAGAACCTATGGCTAGATGGATCATAGACTCTAAGAGAAAACCTTCTACAATCATCCTGCTAAATGAAGTATTGACTCGGCTTTCAATGACTTATCATTCTAGCTATGGATTAAGGGGTTTCCTGTCGTCAGAGAAGCTTCTGATTACAATACATGACGACCAATAAATGTCCAAAGTGCAGAGAGTAAAAGCCTGCAGAAAATAAAAGCATATGGATGCAATATACTGTACCTACTCTCAAAAGGCTTAGGGATCATTGCAGAAGGGACAGAAAGACCATAGAGCCAGGGGGGATGGAAAAAGTGTCTTCTTGAAATAGCAGGGAAACTAGACACGTGAACTCACAGTGGCTGCGCGGTTATGCACAAGCTCTGTGAAAGCCCACGGCAGACCAAATCCCAGCATGGAGAGGGGATGTGTGCACCATGAATTTCCTGGCCATTGTAGGCTGCGGGGAGAGGAAGAGTCAGTTTTCTTTAAGAGTGCATCCCCTGGTAAGCTCCATGTTCCAGTGGAAGGCCACATATCCAAGAATATTTGGGCAGCACAAATTGACCTTGATGGGGGAAAAAAGAATGCAAAGTTGGTGGGAAGAGAAAGGGAAGAGTTGGGGGAGAGAGGGTATATATGATCAAAATTCATTATATGAAATTCTCAAAAAAAACTAATAAAACATTTTTAAGATTATGAAGAGGACATGAAGGGAGAACTATCTGGGGGTTTTAAAGTGAGTGGGAAGGGGTTTTTGATTTGTTATGATCAAGACACACTGTATACATGTATGAACTTGTCAAAGAATAAATTAAAATGATTGCAGAAGAAAGTGACACAGAATATGAGCAGGCCAGGGCACCCACACAACCTACAAGACAATATGAGCAGGCCAGGGCACCCACACAACCTACAAGACAGAATACAAGCAGGCCAGGGCACCCACACAACCTACAAGACAGAATACAAGCAGGCCAGGGCACCCACACAACCTACAAGACAGAATATGGGCAGGCCATGCCACTCATCCACAACAGAAAGGCCAGGACACTTATATCACAAAGCACCTTCGTGAAGGATTCTTTGAAAGAATCCTAGAGAAATTTCATTTCATAACTGGATGGTAAAGACACAAAGCAGAGTGAGGCTGTAGGCGCTTGGAGGATGGGAAGAAACGCTCCGTTCATCACTGCACCCCCAGTCTACGGCTGCCCGTGGCACTCTGCAGTTAGACAATAATGATTCCTGTTCTGCTTCCCTCTGAAGACCCCCTGCCACGCCAGCGTAATTCCAGGGATGTGCCTGATTTGGGGGCAGTGAGTGAGTAAGACAGACAAATACATGGACACTGAGAAAAGCTGGGCTCAGGTGGTCTGGGATCTCTGATGGAGAAATGGAAGCACCCTGGTAGCTCATCATGTTTATTATATAAAGTTGAACAGGAGGCCTGATTACTTCATACAGCTGGACAAGACATGGGTTATTACAGATAAGCAAGGAGGCAGGGGTTATGGTATATAGCTGGATCAAGGAGACAGGTTTAGACAACCTTGGTAGGAGCAGTCTTTGTAGTGGGGCAGTCTTCAGGCCATAAACATCTGGAGAGGAAAAACCTGTCATGGAAATTGTTGTACACACTATCAGTATTCACACACGGACCAGTTGTCTGTACACACTATCAACGTTCACACAGGTTTTTTTCTTTCTTATTGATTTTATTGAGCTATACGTTTTCTCTGCTCCCCTCTCTTCCTCCCCTCTCTCCTTCTACCCTCTCCCATGATCCCCATGCTCCCAATTTACTCAAGAGATCTTGTCTTTTTCTCCTTTCTATGTTGATTCATGTATGTTTCTCTTAGGGTCTTCTTTGTTGTCTAGGTTCTCTGGGGTTGTGGACTGTAGCTGGTTTTCTTTGCTCTATGTTGAAAAGTCACTTATGAGTAAATACATAGTCTATTTGCCTTTCTGAGTCTGGGTTACCTCACTCAATAGGGCTTTTTCTAGATCCTTCCATTTGCCTGTAAATTTCAGGACATTATTATTTCTTAGCTCTGTGTAGTACTCCACTGTGCAAATGTCCACATTTCCTTTATCCATTCTTTGGTTGAGGGGAAAAACAGCTGGCAGAGCTGTGGGTCATTGCTTACCTATACCTATTCTGGATTATTCAGCTCAACTGAAGGCTGTGCAAACCAGAAAAACTGCCCAATGAACCATGGGAATCATAAGAAATAATAAATATCCTTTTTTTCAAAGCTACTGAGTCTGGGATGTTTTTCCTGGACAGCACAAAGCAACTGAAAACTGCTGGTATAAACTACAGGAATAGACTGTGGAGGCAGGTCTCACATGTAGGACGTATTCATATAACAAACTAAGGTAATAATATGTGGTTATATGTCAAAATGCAGGGTGTAGAACAATCAGAATTTTACCAGCCAAATTGTCTTGGGCAAATAAACCAGACTTAGGTAGGTTACAAAGACCAGGTAGACTATGACAGTCTCTCCAAAACAGCGCTGCCCCTCTCCGCTGCCTGCTCTTGTGGGTACACACCCCCAGTTCAGGGGAGACAGCCACAGTGGATGTAGGAGTGAGAACAGCGTTAGGCTGCGGCAGACAATCTAGGGGGTTAGGACGCGTGAGGGATGAAGGGCAGGCCACTCCAGGAAGGGAGTGCTCAGAGACAAGAGCATCCTTCACACGAGGGCAAGGAGACACAAAGGACAACAAATGATTCCATCAAAGTGACATTTCCACCAGACCACACCACAGTGGCATGCGGAGCATGTGGAGGCAGGGGATACTGATGCCAGGAGGACAGGAATGAGGGAATGCCTACCTGTACCAGGTGACTACACTGGCCGCGGTGAGGAACAATACAAGGTAGGCAGGGAGATGGCCACGCTGAAGCTCACGGTGAAGCCTTGGCCAGCTCCTTTGTGCAATTGCATTGAACTTAGTTTACTGTATGCCACTTACATTTAAAGTGACAGATACAGGTCAGGAGAGATATCACACACACACACACACACACACACACACACACACACACACACGCCCTTCCAACAGACTGTAGGAGACTGAGGGATGGTTGCGCTGCCGGTGCTGGGGATTCTGGAGAGACACTAGAGAATAAGAACTTGTCTGTACCTGGATGGAGGTGGGTGGTCCTTGGACTTCCCACAGGGCAGAGAACCCTGATTGCTCTTTGGGCTGACGAGGGAGGGGGACTTGATTGGGGGAGGGAGAGGGAAAGGGGAGGCGGCGGTGGGGAAGAGACAGAAATCTTTAATAAATAAATAAAAAAAGAATAGGGATGAATAATAAAAAAAAGTGAAAAAATGGATTCACAATGAAAATAATATATGTCAGTACTAAAATATAGTTACTTGGTTCCCTAAAGGGGAAAAAAAAAAAAGAACTCGTCTGTATCAAGGGAACCTGTGCCATTTAGTAAAAATGACCACAAGCACAGGTTAGTGGCTAAATCGTTACCTTTGCAGAAAGACTGCCTGCAAGGGGAACATGTTAGAGAGGGCCTTCCAGGAGAGGCAGCCTGCCAAGTGTGCCAGGTGGCTGAGCTGCAAGGGCAAAGACATGGTGTGAGGGCAGCCAGGGAACGAAGCTGTCAAACCGCAGGCTGCAGAGAGAAACCTCAAAACTTTAGTCGGGCCAAAGGGAAAGGCTGGAGAGAGAGGAAGAGGGAGGGCCCAGTTCTTTCTGCTACTCCCAAGACTAAACTATCGGACTGCTGCTCCCCTCTTTTGGCCACGCTTTTCTTAACTCAGCCTTTCCTCATTAGCTTCTTGTGTAAGCGCCCACCCTCCCCAGCTCTGGTTTACTGGTTCACTCAATAAACGCATACTCAGTCCAGGCGACATGCTAGGCTGCAGAACAGAGAAAGGAAGACATGTCAGCAGATGGAAGTAGAGAGATGAACAGAACCTAGGCACTGAGGGGGTCACAAGGGTTACAGGCTACATTCAGGAGTTGTTGTGAATGTGTTAAGCTCCTAATTGTGTGCTAGAAAGACCGCACTGACATCTTTATGAAGAACAGACAGGGGAGAAAAGGGGTAGAGACAAGAGTGGCCATCCTGTCACTATGGGGACGGAGCCGTAGACCTCTGAGGAGATATGGATCTGAGATTTAAAGTAGCAGGGCCGCCACTCTGGATCTGCAGGTTCTATACGCAGTCCAGAATATCCGGGGAGGAACTGTGACTATACCGAACACATGCAGGCTTCTCCCCTTGTCACCGTTCCCTAAATAACACGGCATGGTCAGTCTTTCTAGAGCATTTGCACTGGATTGTATCAAAGGTGGCCTGGGGTAATTTAAAGGCACACAGGAAGATGTAGGTCACATGTACCTACAGGGCATCCTATTCCAAGACCAAGGCTACTTGGGTATAGAGCATGGAGGGTGGGATGACTTCTGGGGTCATCTGGGAATAGGTATGGGGGGAGAGTCTTGCTAGGAGGAATGTGGTATAATAATTTCTAGTCTTTATAGGCTGCTAATGAAGTTTCCGAGGAACATCAAATGAATGCTTTGGTACAGGTATTAGAGAGTGGAGTCTGGCAATAAAACACAGTCAAGTGCGTAGCATGTAGGGGATGTCGCTGGTCGCTCACGAACACTGTCTTGTAGGAAGGAAGAGGAGAAACTGCCCAGGGAACTGGACACGCACCGGAAAGGACAATTTCAAGGCAGCAGTCTTCTTCTCAAGTAGCGTGATGGTCCATCACTAAGAGACATGCCTGTGAGAGAAGACGGCATTTCCAGGAAGGGTTATCTAGGGGTAGTGACCACCCTGCCTGAGTGCCAGCATCTTCCGGTGACAGCCTGGATATAAAGAAGTCTGAGGAAAGAGCCAAGCTGCCTTCCTGCCTGCCTTTGCTTCCTGCTGGTCAGGGCACATGTGTTGTTGTTGTTGCTGCTGCTGCCACAGCCTGGTTTCTTCAGCCTTCCCCACTGACCACAGACCAGCATTTCTCCAAGGATCCTCCAGGCCACCAGCCTTGTGGGCTGAGAGGCTACCAGTTGGTTCCTTAGCCTCTCCAGTGTGCAGACAGTCAATTTTGGACTCCCCGGTGCCTGCTGTGTGAGCTGATCCAGCAAATCCCTTGTAATATAATCCATTCTATCACCTTCGTTCCTTGGGAGAAGCCGAGGAGCACATGGGAACTCCAGTGACCTGGAAATCTGATGTGTGACTTTCCTATGCTACCTTTAGCACTATTTGTATCTTGGGGCTTATCATGATTCCCTACTGCCCAGAAAAACCCTGTGGTACAAAGGTTAGAGTCAAACAAAAGGAGAAGAGTAGAGTAGAGAGACAAAAGCGGATTCTTTGTTTCTTCTTTCTTGTTTCAGGGATATACTATAACATTTTTCTCCCTCCTTTCCTCCTTTGAGCAGTTCTGGGGATCAAACTTAGGGTTTTGCAATTGGGAGGCAAGTCCTTTAGCACTGAGATAGCTCCACAGCCACTGGCCTTTTGAAACATGGTCTTGCTAAGTAGCCAAGGCCAGCCTTGAAATTGCAAATCTTTGGCCTCAGCCTTCTACTCCTTTATGAGGCTTAAATGTGCACCATGATGTCTGGTTGATCACACTCACACAGCAAAACAAAATCCCTGGCGTCATCTTCACGGTCTTCTCGCACTGGATGAAGACCACGGGGTCACTAGTCTTCTGCACTGACTCTTGAAGGGCAAGCGCTGAGGTAAGGGAAACCCATTATTTATCGTTGCAGTCTCCAGAATTTAACTTGGGACTCAGCACACAGGGGAAGCTCAGTCAGCATTTAATCACTCGTTCAACGAATGTTATATTTAAAAATTCTCATTACATTACACACACACACACACACACACACACACACACACACACACAGACACGCCTCGGAAAGTGTATGGAGGTCAGAGGGAAACTTGAGGGAGTGGATTCTTTCCTTCTCCTATTGTAGACTGGGTCTGAGCTTGGATTTTCAGGCTTGGTGGAAGACGCCGTCTGAGCGGTCTCCCCAGCACTCAACAAGTATCTATTAGGTACCCTTTAAAGGTCAGGCACAGTTCTCGGCACTAGGGCTACATAAGAGGATATAAACAAGCAGCTTCCAAGGTTCTCGGAAAATCCTGTATTCGTGCTGTGCCAAAGCATAAGCGAAGTCACTTCACTTTTTCTCCAGTGTTTGAGAACCTTTCATGAGTTAGCATGTCCCTCCCACCAAGAGTTAAAAAATTCTGAAAAGTACCCAAATTCCATTTTTATATGAAACTAAAAACAGCTTTTTAACAGTCACACTAATTTTAAGATAAAAACTAAGCATGGTAGAGAACATACTTGCTTAAGCGACCATTGACTAAGCCGCCACAGAACGTAGTGATGAATCTGAGAGCCCCTGCCCTCAGGAACCCTGGGATGGAACAGGAAGGATAAGGCAGATACAAGGATGTTACATGCCAAGACAACACCAGGGGCACCTTACTGCTCTGTCTAAAGAGTCTGCTACCACTACCAAGTATGCCTGCGCTCCCAGCCCTGTCTATCGATGGCACCTGCCGCTTGCATCCGTGTCCCAGCTGTTTGGGTCTGTCTGTGGGGCCTCTGCGGGTGGAGACTGAACGCCCCACGCCCTCTGTAGGCAGCATGGTGACTATCTAAGGCCAGTGCAGAGTACTGGGAAACAGGAGAGTACGGAGTTGAGGGCTCAAATGCCTTTGCAACAGCTTATAAAACAAACCCAGAAACAAAAATCCCAGACCAGTGCGTAGCTGTGAACAAGACAAAGGTCAGAACATTCTGAAGAAAATGAAAAGGAGTTACTTCTCTTTTAAGGAGGCCAAAAGCTTCTTGTACATGGATTTGGCAGTTGACTAAGCTGCACACAGCAACTGACCTCAAGTGTGGCATGAAGCTTTTACAAATATAAGTGTTCTGAGAAACACAAAGCTAACACCTTTATATTTTGTAGTAAAATTGTGTATGTATTTGGCACCCTTGCTGTCAGTGAGCTTTTTTCAGACTTTTTTTTTTTTTTCTCATGGGGTTGTTGGGAGAGCCCAGGGCTATTTTGAAGGCAAGAATCCGTCCTTCACCCCTCAGGGAGGCGTTTAGTCTGGGGTTGTAGGCACTAAGTCATAAGAGGGGGATAAAGACCCAGGACTGAGAGTCATGGTCTTCCCATCAGGTTATTGGCTCCCAAAGGAACACCAGGGTCTGAGAGTTGGGGAAAGAGGCTGCTGTCTTTCTTTCCTAGAAAGGGGACCAATGCCACATTCTGATTCAAGACTTAGGAATGACTGGAAATTTAAAGTCACATTCTGCTTAATACAAAGCAACACAGACCAGCGAAGAAAGCTCTGGGGAGCTGCATGTCTGCAGACGCATGGCCTCTTCCACCTGGACGTGTTTACCACCTTTCCTCGCAGTCACGGTTTACGTTTCCTCATGCGCTGAGTACCTCGAGCCTTGCCCGCCCCATGTGGACCTGTCTCGCCCACACTGAGCACTGGATAGAATCAGCATCATCTTTGTTTCTTTCTTTTCCCTTCCTTTCCTTTCCCCCCCTCGTCCGTTCCACTTGTCCATCTACTCAGGCGTTTACCGAACTAGACCCTGGGAGGAATAAGGTTCTGGTGGGAATAAGAAGATCAAGGAACCATGGTGTGGACACTCAAGTTGTAGACAAGGACTGAACACACCTGGAGGCTGGCAGGTGCCCACTGTCCTCTTGTTAGGCCTGGACCTCGCCACCAGGTCCCGGGAAACGCTGTGGACTTCAGCTGGATCAGCTGTGTGTACTCAGAGGCCAGTTCTGTGACAGAAATTCGTCCTCCCTCGCCCACTGTCACCCCCTTCCAACAGCAGGGGCTGGGAACAAGGGAGTCAAATTGGCATTCTGAAGCTCTTCATTTAAAGGCGTGTATTTAGCAATTTGCTGCGTCTGAGTTAATATTCGGGTTAGGTTCTCTGAGAGTGACACTCTCCTAATTCCAGCAACGTCATAAAGACAATCAGTTGCCGGGTGTCTGGCAAGTTAATGACTACAAGCTCAAGGGATGACAGAAGGGGAAAATGTCAACACAGGAGAAAAGAACGTTAAGGAAGTCTAGAGACACACGGAAAGCTTCATTTCCCCCCTCCTCCTGAAGCAACAAAAAACACTTTCCTTTTGTCGGGCTGTAAGGCTCTGTATGTACAGATACGGGCCGCTAAGCCTGTGACCTTTGGTCTATTTCCAGGTTCCACACAGTGCCAGGTGGGAACCTCCTCCTCTAAACTGTCCCCTGACCTCCACATGTACACCCCTATACCCATCAGGTGACGGGGAACATGACACATGAGCACACAAAGTAAGACACAAATGTAGTGGAGAGATGGCTCAGTGGTCAAGAGCACTGGCTGATCTCGAGAACCTGGGCTTGAACATACATACGATTTAAAAAAGCAATGTAAGTGGTGAATGTTATTACTGAGAATAGCATTTGATGTTCTAAATTCATCAGAACAGTCTTATGTAGAAAGAAGATGAGGCCAGGAAGGAAGTCAGATAAAAAAGAAGAAGGATTAGGATGAGATGGAAGGAGAGAGGGAAGGGGGTATGAACTAAAGCGGTGAGCACTCTATGCTGGGATGACATGCAGGAGGAGGAGGAGCCAACAGGCTACAGGGCTCAGGCAGACACCTGGGACTATGGGAGGACTGGGCCAGCAGAAGGTGGTGGCACCTCTGCTCCAGCTCCCTAGCTCCCAGCGGGGGAGCCAGCAGCCCCAGTAACCTCCTCTGCAGCAGGTGTAGTGCTGGGAGCCTCTGAGGACTGAACCACACCTTGTGCTCGCCACAGAGCAATATCCATGCCCACGCTGGGGGACTGTGTACAGGATCCCAGTTTATCACCCAGCCCACAATAATCCACAAGCGAGGAGTCTGTCCTGCGTACCAGGGACAGATCGGTTTCCAGGTGGCTCCTTTGCCTCCATGAAACCTCACGGCAACTCCCGAGAGGTGAACGTTTTGAGTGGGTTTTTTTTTTTATGTGTATTTATTTTCCTGGTCAGAAAGGAGGTTTCAAGCATCAAGGTGTCTCTCCAGCTCGCAGTGAGCGAGAGGCCAGGAGGAGTGTGCAATGGGACTACGTCACGTGTTACTCGGTCTCACTGTACAGCTTCTCTGAGGAAGAAAGTCTTCTATCACACCCCAAACTCCAGCCTGGACGTCAGGCGTGCCTCCCTACAACCATCCTGGCTGGGAGGCTGCATGCAGCAGGGGCTCTCGGCCTTCACAAGGTCAGGGTTAACTGATTTGTGCCTCTCAGAGCATAGGCCTTTTACCATATTCTCAAACCCCAGATGTAATACTAAAAGATACCCCTCCTTCTAGTGACAGGGGCCACTGTTGCCAAAGAAAGTCACAGGTGCAGGTGCCACAGTAGGTTAGCTTCATGTGCAAATAATCTTGTTCTGAAATAAAACCTCCTCCATATAAGGCCACCTCTGCTGTTTCCTGAGCAACAGAGTTTTACCTATTTAAAGGTGGCCACTGTGGCCTCCCATCTCCCTCCCTTCTCCAGGCTAACAATCCATCGTCCTTCCAGTGTGCCCGGCATGAAGCTCGCATATATGTAACTGTCCTTCTCTAATCCATGGTCACAGTATCCTTAATGTGACCCGGGTACTGTGGACCCACCAAAATCATTACTGCCTGGTCCCCGGAGCTCCCTGGTCACAATTAAGATGGCACATTTTTCTTCCTCTGAGAAAGTTCCATAAAACAGACCTTGCAGGATGCTATGATGAACACCACAGGAGGCAGGCAGCCTGCTAGGGACTGGGTGAGCGCAGTAGATTCTCCAGAAAGGAAGAAAAATGCTGATTAAGATATTGGTTATATAACAAGATATACGATATGCTGATTAAGATATTGGTGATATAACAAGGTCCCAGTGCGAGGTGTGGGATACCTTCTTGTGAACTGTTGGTCAGGGAGATCCCCAGAGCTCCCCAAACCACCCAGGTTCTTGCCATTCCTCTTGGGTGCCCACCAGAATGAGACGATACCCAATGGCTGAAGACCCCACACATCCCAATTGCAAACATTACAGAGATCAAGCTGGAGTGGAACTGGACGCATCCTCCTGATGTCTAGTATAGCCTTTAAAGAGCCGGCTGCTAGCACAGAAAAGCCATCAACTGTCTTACCTGGCTATGGACCTGTGAACAACATTATCAACTTGCTAGGCCAGACGTACCCACTAGTGCAGTAGTGGCATGGTTGGTATGGGAATAGCTAACTACTTCCTGACTTGATTTGAGCCCCTCCCTCTGGGAGGAATTCATACTTAGTTCTACAAAGCTGGTCAAACTCCATGACTTTGGAGGTCAGAGATCCTATGGGGGAGCTTACTACTGTTGCTTTGTTAAGTAAACATGGTGTCAAACTGCATTCTAAATATTTATGCCTACACCCACAGACTGGTGCTACTCTAAGCCTCGGTTAGAGAAGCTTCTATTTGAAGTGGGTGACGGTTAATGCAGGGACCCATAACCTGTCAACGCGCTGAGACTACGTGATTGCTGAATGCTCGTCTCTAAATGGGACGGTTATATCAATCCTCCAAAGCTCGGACAACACGAAGGAAGAGGAAGCAGGTAGAATGAGAGCTGGAGGAGATCAGGAGTCCTGTAAATGTTCCATAGTAGACATGACATGGCCATTGCAGCCATGGCCTCAGAGCAGCAGCGACTCCGTTAGAAACCGGGTCCACCAGTATTCCGTATGGAGATGGGGTCACAAGGCCTCACCCCTCCCAGATGAGCAATACAGGTTGCAATTGTATTCCTCAGGGGTCTAACAGACACACACACACACACACACACACACACACACACACACACACACAGACAAGCATAAAAGTAGGGTGAGGACCGTAGAACAAGAAGGGATTTGGCGATGGGTGAAGGAGGTAAGAGAGGATAATTGGGGAGCTTTGATCAAAGAACATTATACGCATGCATGGAATTATAAAAGAACAAATTTAAAGATGCTTCTTAGAGGAGATAACGTTCAAAATAGGAGTCAGGCAGGTGGAGAGAGCGTACGATTTTCCCAGGCAGATGGGAAGGGTTTGGCAACGTGGAGTGGGAATATGGCGGTGCTGCTTTTTCTTCCTGGTTCTTTCCCTCCGCTCTCCCGGGACTTAACTTTCTGATGCTCGTCAGTCAGGGATGGGCTCACAGCAGTCACTTTAAAAAGAAGCGTGCACTGTGTGGAGCTGGCGGTCCTGTGTAGCCTTTCCTGAACCAATCACACACTAAATGGCCAACACTGGACTGGGCTGTAAGTGGATTCGGAGCCACTCTGCATGTCCTTGATGCATGCCCACTTCAGTGAGCCCTGATCAGGGAGGGCAGCAAAGGTCACCTTAAGCACTGAATGGCAGTTAAACGGTACTCAGGGTACTTGATGCTCTGGGGGGCTGGAGGCCAGTGTGGACCACCCCCCACCAACGGACCTGGTTTACTTTCTTGTATTTCTACTCTGATGTGTCTGAAATGGAGCATTTTAGGGCTTTTGAAGTGTGTCTCGGGCAAACCTGTCTCAGGACCCTTTACTCAGTGTGGGGCCTTTCCTTTGCACTCTGAGAGCTGCCCCATGGGATAAGGCACATTCTGTCACTTCTTTGCAGCACCTGCCCCTTCTCCGCCTGCCACTGCAACCAACCAAGGCCACCTATACGAAGGAGTCGAACACACTTTCCCTTAAGCCTCTGACAGGTAAACAAAGAAAAAAAAAGCCTTTTAGAAGTTCACCCTTTTGAAGAGAGAACAGAACTTTCAGTAAAGAACCCTAAACATCCCACCAGAAAGTCCCAAACAACCCTGAAAAGTGAGAATAAAACTACCAAAAGCTGACAGAGGGTAGCAAGCATGTCTTCCAGCCCACATTTGTCCTTCTAAAAAAAGCCAACCAGCTACTGAAAAAAAAATCCCCCAAATGTATGAAATCTAGCATCATTAACATATTTCCTGTCCTCACATAGCTTATAAAAATGTTTCTGAGCTCTTCCCTGGCTCATTTACAGCGATGGGAAGGAGTAAAAAGGAAATGCAGCAGATGGCCGAAGGGAGGAGGCGCTCCCAGCCTCTCCTGTCATTTGTCTCTGCGGTAATTCATCTCGCTCCAGTGAGATCTCGGAGTTTCTCAGATGTCCCGGTGGCTTGTTCCTCCTCAAGAGCCATGCCCCTGAGGTGTTTCAGGGAGCTGCAGGTGACGAGAGATGTTTACTGCTATTTTTGCTGTTTTTCAAAGGGATCACCTTGGCTTCCCTCCGACCCTCCCCAAACTGACTCCGCAAGTGTCTAATCCGAGACTGACTTGGAGCTGACAGGTGGTACATGCATAATTAAAGATGACCTAACACAGAGCGCACTCATTCCTGGCATATTATCAGACACTTAAGCAAAGCAATTATCAGGAGGCAATCTTTCCTGTCAACAGAGACGGAGATGAAACATTTCTTCAATTAGGAGGTTCTGCAACGCTGTTGTATAGAGCCGTCTACAAACACTTGGCAATTTCTATAGTTTAATCCTGCATCAGCTCAACAGAACACCTTTGGCCAGTCAATTTATGCGCCCTCTACCACTACCATACAAAGTTATATGCTAAACATCAAAACCGAGACCATTCTGGGGTCTGCCGGAGACCCTGAGGTGCGCTGACAAGTATCTAAGTTTATATACCAAGTCTCCCTTAAAGGATCAATGCAAAAACAAAAACAAAAATAAAAAAAACTAAATAAAAATGGGTTCCTACTAAAGTAAATTCAAAGCAGGACTCCTCCCTCCCCATGCTCCAGCAGTGCCAGAATGTTTAGGGAATTGTCATGCCTTACAACCTCACTACGAATCTAATTACGAAAGGATTCTTGTTGCATTTGGAAGAAATAAATATGACTCAGAGAAAGAAGAGGACTGGGTGAGATGGTTCAATAAGGTATGTGCTGCCAACCCTAACGACCTGAGTTCAATCCCCAGGACCTACAGGACAGAAGGACAGAAATGACTCCTGCAAGTTGTCCTCTGACCTCTACATGTTATCAGTGACAGGTGCATGTGTGTGCAACAGATACACAAACCACACACACACACACACTATGAAATAAGTTTCAAACAAAGAAGGGCTTTTCCGTCAAACAGATGGAGTTTTCACTTTAGGTGCCGGGGTGGGGGGGGGATAAGCTGCAATTCTTAATGGAGCACTGTGAGTTCATAAATTATAGTGTGTGCTTTCTATAAAGGAATGCACTTTAGCTTTCCTTAGAGCAGAAATTACTTGAAAGCTAGAGCGAGACGGGTGATTTTCCTTTCTTAAAGGGCTGTTAATGAAGGTAATGGGTATTTCGAACCCATGCAAAAACTGCCTTCCATGAGACAGAGAACCTCACGATGTTTGCAGTGCGTATTTCAATGCATCTCACAAGAGGTCTTATTGTTTGAATGCTTACGTCCTTATGTCGCATGTGAACAACGCCTTCATTGTTCACGGGAATGTGGCTATGGGATCTGTGGTGGTGGGACTCCGTCGTTTGCATTCTTCTCTCATCTGCAGCAGTGGGAACCCAGGAACCCAACAGCCTAAGACAGCAGTTGTCGGCTGCAAACCCTGTCATGACAAGGTGGGGAACGTGCTTATGTGAACAGGAGGACTTGTGATGATAAATCCATATCTACAGAAATAAATACAGAAAGCGTTTATGAGCGCAGACTTTTGAGGAAATAAAAGAACAGAGACAATTAAGGATCCACTAGCGAATCATCATTGCAATAGCACTCACTGCCTTTCAGGATGTGCCCAACTTAGAAGGCAGTCCATTCAGAATATTAGGGAGACAACACCGGGCGTCCTGGGGGAAAACAGAATCAGGTGGCAGGTAGCAAGATCATTAATGGGAGCTTCAGCAGGACTTAAAGCCCAACTTCATTATATTTCTTGAAACTAAGAATAGCTTCTGAATGAGTACTCACAATCCTCCACAGACCTATTCCTCCTTAGGAGCTCCCCCTGTTCCCTTTCCAATTTAATGCAAGAAAAAGAAGAGAGAGCAGTCAGATATGGGTAGGGCAGCAGGAACAAAGGAAGCTCTTCAGAATGGAGAGGAGCTAAAACATCTGAGACGCCGTGAAGGTGCTCTCACCAGGGTTCAGGTCAGAGTTGTAGTTTGATGGCAGGCTATCACCAAGAAGTTAGGAAAAAAGTGATGTATAAATAAAATGACGATCCTACCAAAAAGCAATCTATAGATTAAATAAAATTGCCATCAAAATCCCAACACAATTCTTCACAGACCTGGAAAGAATCCTCAACTTCATATGGAAAAACAAAACAAAACAAAAAACCCAGGATAGCCAAAACAATCCTGTATAATAAAGGAATCACCATCTCTGACATCTAGCTCTAATACAGAGCTACAGTAATAAAAACAGTGTTAGCATAAAAACAAGACAGGTTGACCAATGAAATCAAATTGACGACCTGGATATTAATTCACACAACTATGAACACCTGATTTTTGACAAAGAAGCTAAAATTATACAATAGAAAAAAGAAAACATCTTCAACAAATGGTGCTAGTATAATGAGGTGTCAACAGGTGGAAGAATGAAAATAGATCCATATCTATCCCCATGCACAAAACTCAAGTCCTGACGGATTAAAGACCCTTATTATAAATATGAACCTGATAGAAGAGAAATTAGGAACTAGCTTTCAATGCATGGACATAGGAAATCATTTCTTAAATACAACACCAGTAGCACCGACACTGAGAGCAACAATAAATAAATAGGACCTCCTGAAACTGAGAAGCAATCTGTAAAGCAAAGCAAAGGACACAGTCAATAAGACAAAAAGGCAGTCTATTTAATGGGAAAAGATCTTCAGCAACCCCATATCAGACAGAGGACTTATCTCCAAAATATATAAAGAACTCAAAAAATTACACATCAAAAAAATAATCCAACTAAAAAATGGGGGTACAGATCTAAACAAAGAATTCTCAACAGAAGAATCTCAAATGGCAAAAGATATTTAAGGAAATGTTCAACATCCTTAGCCATCACGGAAATACAAATCAAAATGACTCTGAGATACCATCTTACACCAGTAGGAATGGCTAAGCTCAAAAACACAAATGATAACTTATACTGGAGAGGTTGTGGAGTAAGAGGAACACTCATCCATTGCTGGTGGGAAGGCAAACTTGTACTACTACTCTGGAAATCAGTATGGAGGTTTCTCAGAAAATTGGGAATCAACCTAATTCAGGACCCAGCAATACCACTGTTGGGCATATACCCAAAGGATGCTCAATTTATATTACAAGGACATTTGTTCAACTATGTTTATAGCAGCATTATTTGTAATAGCCAGAACCTGGAAGCAACACAGATGCCTCTTAACTGAAGAATAGATAAAGAAAACGTGGTACATTTACAAAATGGAGTATTATTCAGTGGTAAAAAAAAAAGTGACATCTTGAAATATGCATGCAAGTATATGGAACTAGACGAAAACATCCTGAGTGAGCTAACCAGACCCAGAAAGATGAGCATGGTATGTACTCTTAAGTGGATACTAGCTGTAAAACAAAGGATAAGAAGCTTATAGTCCATGACCCCAAAGAAGCTAAGTAACAAGGAGAGCCCTAAGAGTAACATATATAGATCCTCCTGGGAAGGGGAAATAGATAAGATCTCCTGAGGAAATTGGGAGCATAGGTGTGGGGGGAGAAGAGAGGGTGGAAGGGGAGGAGGAGGGAAGAAAGGAAGAGGTAGGAGAACTTGAAGAAACAGGATAGTCAAGATGGAGGAAGGATGGAAACAGAGAGCAAGGAAAGAGATATCTTGATTGAGAGAGCCATTATGGGGCTAGCAAGAAACCTGGCACTAGAGAAATTCTCAGGCACCTACAAGGATGACCTCAGCTAAGACCCTAAGCAATAGAGGAGAGGGTACTTGAACTGGCCTTGGCCTCTAGTCAGATAAATAACTATCTTAAATGTCACCATAGAACCTTCATCCAGCAACTGATGGAAACAGCAAAGACCAACAGTGGAGCACTGGGCTGAGCTACCAAAGTCCAGTTGAAGAGTGAGAGGAATGAGAATATGAGCAAAGAGGTCAAGACCATGATGAGGACACCCAGTGAAACAGCTTACCTGAGCTAATGAGAGCTCACCAACTCTGGTAGGACTGGGAAGGAACCAGCATAGGCCAAACTAGACCCTCTGAATGTGGGTGACAGTTGTATGGCTGGGGCCGACTGCAGGGCTACTGGCAGTGGGACCAGGCTTTATCCCTATTGCTTGTACTGGTTTTTTGGAACCCATTTTGGTCTTTGGATGGATACCTTGCTCAGCCTAGAAACAGTAAGGAGGGCCTTAGTCCTTCCTCAAAGCAATGTACCTATCCTCTCTGAGGAGTGGATGGAGGGTGGGGTGGGGGAGTAAGAGGAGGGAATGGGAGGAGGGGAGGAAGTGGGAACTGGGACTGGTGTGTATAACGAAAAAAGATAGTTTTTAAAATAAAATAAAAATAGAAAAAAGTAATGTATGTGACAGTGTAATAAATACCAACACACATATGGGAGCAGGGAAGAAGAGATCTTAATTAAGGGAGCCATTTTAGGGTTGGCAAGAGATTTGGCTCTAGAGGGGTTCCCAGGTGTCCAAGGGGATTTTCCCAGCTAGGTCCTTGGGCAGTAGAGGAGAGGGTGCCTGAACTGGTCTTGTCCCATAGCTACACTGATGAATATCTTGAATATCACCATAGAACCTTCATCTGGCGATGGATGGAGATAGAGACAGAGACCCACATTGGAGCACTGGACTGATCCCCCAAGGTCCAGTTGAAGAGCAGAAAGAGGGAGAAGATGAGCAAGGAAGTCAGGACCACAAGGGGTTCGTCCACTCACTTAGACAGTGTGACTGATCTAAGGGGAGCTCACCAAGGCCAGCTGGACTGGGACTGATGGAGCATGTGATCAAACCGGACTCTCTGAATGTGGCTAACAATGGGG
This sequence comes from Alexandromys fortis, assembly GCF_014885135.2. Lineage (NCBI taxonomy): Eukaryota > Metazoa > Chordata > Mammalia > Rodentia > Cricetidae > Alexandromys > Alexandromys fortis. The sequence goes on along the minus strand of NW_026067931.1, from coordinate 4,365,326 downwards.
GCTGACTGAGAAGCCAATGATAATGGCACTGTTTTTTTTTCTATTTATTTATTTATTAAAGATTTCTGTCTCTTCCCCACTGCTGCCCCCCATTTCCCTCCCCCAATTAAGTCCCCCTCCCTCGTCAGCCCAAAGAGCAATCAGGGTTCCCTGCCCTCTCTTAGGACTGGAGGGGGAGGAGGAGAGGGATAGGGGGGAAGTAGGAGGAAAATGGGGGGAGGGGAGGAGGTAGAAATTTTTAATGGTATTATTTATAAAGCAAAAAAATTAAAATGTTTGGATTTTAAAAAACAGAAACAAAAACAAAACAATACCAACACACATACAATTTCCTTACTGATGCACTGGATGGAAGGAACACACAGACATAACACGAGCTGAAGGGAGATACAATGGGAACCAGGGGTGTGCTGGTGCAGGCGAGACTGACTGCCCACACAGCTCATGAGGAATCCGTCTGTAAGCTGGGCCTGTACACGCACCTGACGCTGCCACACTGCATGAAGCTTTTACACAGACGTCACTTCAGAATCACAGACTGACACGCACACCCCATGCAGCAGAGATGGAACATAGGGCCTTGCATGTCCTGGGCAAGAACTCAACCACTGAAATATTATTTTTTTCTTGTTGGATATTTCTTTTCTTCTTTTTTTTTTTAAAAAGAAAACAAGCTAACCTTTTCATTACACATACCAATCCAAGTTCCCACTCTCTCCTCCTCCCATTCCCTTCATCTTCCTCCCCACCCCCAATCTATTCCTCAGAAAGGGTAGGCACATTGCTTTGGGGAAGCTCCAAGGCCCTCCCTACTATATCTAGGCAAAGAGAATAGGTTCCCAAAATACAAGCAATAGGCTGCCAGTACAAGCAGTAGGAATAAATCCTGGTACCACTGCCAGTGGGTCCCTCAGTCTGCCCCATCCATACACCTGTCACCCATTTTCAGAGGGTTTAGTTTGGTCCTATGCTGGTTCCTTCCCTGTCCTCCCAGAATTGGTGAGCTCCCATTAGCTCAGATAAGCTGTTTCTGTGGGTATCCCCATCATGGTCTTGACCTCTTTGCTCATATTCTCTTTCCTCCCACTCCCCTTGAAATATTAAGGTGGACATACCAGCATAAAATAGAAATAGCCATTCCATATTTAACTGAGTTCTCCCCTTTCTGCCTTCCAACCTAGTGCTCCAAATACGCCAGCTTTACTAAGTCACGTGTTTAGATGAATCAAGTCTACAACTGTAGCTAGAAAACAGATGAAGCTATGATGCTGACATGGATACAGCGTTATTTTGGAAAGACTAAAAGTCAAATATCAGGGCCACCTCTGCCATCCAATGGCCTCTCTTTAGGAAGCTCTGCCATTTAAGCTGTGTGGAGGTGCCAGCAGGGCCCTTGTCTTCCTCATGTAGCTCATCCTCAACAAGAGGCTGCTGACGGGCATTTCGAGGACAAGGTGTGACGCATGCTTGAGAAAGTCAACATTGATGTTTCAGAAAATTCTCTCTGGGGCACATTTATTTCCTGGTTAAGAAGCGAGTGACTGATCCCAGAATGCCTTGGATGGGCTTCTTCGAGGACTGGTACCCAGAATCCAACCAGACAAAAGGAGGACCAGCACACATTCAGAAAGTAAGGAAACGACAGCACAATCCATGGTCCCTTTCTTCTTCCAATTCCTGTCCAGAAATGCTATGAGAGATCAACCCATCAAGTGGCCCCACCTGACTGCAGGGGAGCAAAAGGGAAGGAGTGGGAAAAGGAGGCAATCTCCTGCCCCAGCCTCTCAAGTAGCTGGGATTCCAGCACCTTCCACCTAAGCACAGCAATCACACATGCTTTTATTACAGTGGTGTTGAACGTGGGATGAACAGTATAACTGAGGGCAAAGGGTTAGATTTTCACAATAGAGAAAATAAATGAAGAGCAAACCCTGATCCCCCACTACCACCCAGCTGTAAATAATAAGAAAAACCCAACACTGGCCAGATCACAGAAACCAACTGATACTCATCCTCTTATGGTCAACTGTATATGAATGTCACTTCTATAAAATAATTAACAGGATATAATGTTAGCCTTTCTATACCCACACGAGTGAGTGACGTCTATCCTGCAGTTACACGGCAGCATCTTCTGTCGTGTGCTGACAGCCTTCTCTTTTTCTCCTCTCATTCCAGCACAATGCCTTCAGGTCTGTCTAAGTAATGTAATTTACTAGAGTGGAATTCCCTTGGTACTCCGCGCAGCACTTGGTGACAGTATCATTTATACGCTGGTGTCACGGCCTGACACTGATACATTGGCCTTCATCGTGCGCTCCCAGTAGAGCATGCAATTTCACCTTCTGCTGTGCCCTTCTGCAGTGAGCATGTACAAATTTACTCTATTCAGCCCTAATTACAAACCTTGGTTGAAATGCTCTCATTAGATTTATATTTCGCACTCCAAACGTCAATCTTACTGAAAATTTCACTTTTTTTTTTCCTGAGGATTTATCCATTAGCCATAAACTCTAAAGCATTTCATGACTGAGTGCATTAAACTAGCAATGCGGACATGCACTTAAAATACATCATTAGAGTAAATCTCCATTGCAAATGCTTTATATTATTCAACCAAAGGAATAATGAGCCCAGCCTGGCCACTACCCTCAAATTGCACATGAAGGACAGGTTAAAACCATTGTTGTGCCATGCATCAGTGCGATGGATTTCAGAATCTTTGTCATTCCTCACAAAGGTGTGGAAGGAAGTCACAGCCGGAGCCTAATTCTTCATCTTCTCCTGGCTATGATTTTCACAGAAGCTTCAGTGGCCAAGTGCAATGAGGCTGCCAAGGATAATGGCGTGTGTGTGTGTGTGTGTTGTGCATGTTCATGTGTGCACACATGTGTATGTGTGTATGCTGAAGCTGTGTCTTTAACACCAGGAGCTCTGGAAGTCACCTGGAAGCATGCGCTCTGTGGGAAAGGATTCTTCCACTTCACTTAAGAGAAATCTAGGTAGAAAGTGCAATCTGCCTACACTGTGGGAGGTAGGCTGTGTCCCTAAGGCAAGTCATCCCGGTCGTCAATCCAAGAAATGTCTCCGCTACAGACTGCCAGGTACTGATACTAAAATCCAGAGGATCTACTGATACTAAGACACAGGCTACAATCAACTGTGGTACCTAACATGGTAGAATAATCACGAGAAGGATCCCGAAGTTAAAAACAAACAGATGACGAAGGATGTGCACGGCAACCAGCAAACTGTTCATTTCAGAGCTTACTGGTCTCATACATCACTTCTTGTCAAGCCCCAGGTGAGGCAGAGTCAAGGCACTGCCACAATTTCTTCTTTAATTTGATAAATGAGAACCAGCATCCCAGAAGGTCATGAAGGAGACTGAAGGAAAGCCTGCTCTGAACTCTTAACTGTCCGATTCCAACCAAGGCTTCTAAAGGTTAACCCAAAAGTCATGTGATGTTTATAACCATACCTTTGCATTACAAAATAATAGATTCACTTTGTAGTAGACAACTGGCAGTGGGGGAAAAAAGACTCTGAGGTGGGCATGTATACATTATAGGAAACAGAATAATTAACAAAAATTTAATTAATAATTAATTAAAAAATAATGAAAACCAAAACAGCACTAACCATCTTCTGCCTGTTAGCATTTGGTCATCTTAATGGCTGATCAGTAACCAACATCATTATGTATGCAAGTTTCCTCTAGGGAGAGACAATACCATGGAAGCTAATTGCCCCTGAAGTTTTGCTAGTTCCCACCTGAAATATTTAAAAGCTTGCTTGATTACAACATTAGCGCAGCCACTTTCGTAATGTATACCAGCAGGTACTACAACTAACATGAACAGATGTGAGAACTAAAATATCCAGGCTTCAATAAAAAGCATAGTGTGAGGACAAAAATAACTGAATACGCTCAGTGCTAATCTACAAAGGAAGGAGCGCACACTGTGTCCGTGTCATTGTGAAATCAAATAACCCGGCAGGCAGCATTAGGAGGCTATAAAGAACCTAACTGCTCTGTAAATGCCCTTACCCTCTCCGTGAGAAACAGTGACCCAGAGGCTGATCCTTGGTGCATGAAATCCTAAAATTTCTACTACAGACGCACAGGAGAACCTCCAATGTCCCGACATGCTCCAGCACATCGTCAAGATACAGTAGCATGAGTAAGAACGACACCAGCATCGCTCACTGCGCACAGCTCCGGCTCCGCACCTTACGTCATTACCTCATCCAATCCTACAGGCACCCGATGATGCAGGGACTGACTGCGCCTTTTCCCATTTTCAGAAAAAGATGCTCAGGTCTAGGGAGGCGAAGCAGACAGGTCCAGGTCAACAGGTCTCCTGGCTAAGCTTTGGGCCAGGGTCTCCCTTCTCTCAGAGCTCTCGTCTCTCTTCAGCCGCGGCGGCGTCAGAGGACTGCCACAGCCAGGGGTGTGGGACATAACGCTTTCATGACTGAGGCTGCTGATCGGCTGCCCTCTTGACGCATCTGTTTCATAGACTGCATCAAATCCAAAAAGCTCGGTGCCCTTGCAGACACTCCTTCTCTGGAAATGCCGCAGCCCTTTAGTCAGTGGGATGGGACAGCACCAACTCTGGGATCACTAAGGTACAAATTTCCCTGTGACACCACTTCTCTTTGGTGTTCCGTCTAGCCACAGACTGAGACATTATCATCTACTGTGGTTGCAGGGGACTCTGAAGGCAGATGAAGGGAGTTTTTACGTGGTCAACTGCTCCTCTAACATCTGTGTTTACGGAGAGCACTTAGGGACAGGTGTGCACTGATTCTGGTTCCTAGCACATTCATTTTCTGATCTCTAGAGCAGCACGGCTAAGTGACCCTCTTCTCTTCTCGCCGCTCTGAGCTGATAAGAAATAACTTTCTAGCAATTAGCCTTAAGATGGATACGCACAACAGCCTTTGAAACGAGGCCGGAGCTGTGTAGATGGACTCAGGGATCTCACCACCTGCATCACCAGCACACTTTGTATGTGCGTGAATTAAGCTTTTCTTCCTTTAGAAGGGGAAGATGACAAACCATCATGTGTAGACAAACAGAAAAAAAAAACCTGGCTGCCCTTTGGTATTTAAACAGAGACACTTATTTCCTAATATACCCCCTTACTAGACGGATGCGAAGACGTGGGCAAGTCAGTCATCAGAATTAACAGAGTGATTTTGCTTGCACTACACATTCTGATTTGTATGAATCTTATTTTTAGCCAGGCACAAAGGGCAATCGATGGAAAATCTTATTCTAACCGCTACTTTTTCTGAGCCACCCACACTGCTCCACCTACCGCGCAGCTTCACCAATGTAAAAACCCAGCCCAGGTTTGTCCTAACAAGGGATGCAAAGTGGCTACAATGTGTGACACTTTTTCCAGTCACTGTTTGTACTTTCGTTCTTTTTCTGTATCAGGACTTTCATGGAAAACAAAGCTGACTTATCTCCGGGCCTGTTCCAGGTCTCTAAGGTAGTAGGTAATTCAGTGTGCAGACAAGAGTGCCACGAACCGCACGCCAGACAGACTCTGGTAAATAAAGGTGCACCAAAAACTCTCCTGTGAATCAGGAAAGGTGACATCAGGGCAGGTGACCTCCAACATTTTGCTGCGAAACAATGCTATTTTAACATCTTCCCGTGGACAACTGTGACGCCAGAAGCACTACCAGGTACAAAACAGGCTTGGAGAATTTTTTTGTTTTTTTTTTTTTTTGCCAAAGTTAAGCCTAGCACTTGGCTGCCATCTGCTTTTGAGTCTGCAGTGGCCAGTGTTTAGCAAAACACATCAGCCCCACACCAGCTCTCCCCTTCCGTGGGTCTTTCTGTGGGCTTTCACCACACTCTGCCACTCCACAGCCAGAAGCCGACCAACCTTTAACTATCATGTGGCTGTCCCCGCGGGGTGAGGTATCTGACGCTGACACACAACGACCTCGACAGCACTAAAAACAAAACAACCAACCATCAAAGATGATTCTGCTAGGCGCGCGGAGAAGATAGAGGCTTTTCTCAATTGCAACCTCCTCAGATCTCTAAGGAAAAGTTACCAAGGTCTTACAGAGCCGATGAAAATGCTCAATCTCTTGAGCCCCCTCCCTAAAAAACAACCGAGAAGCAATGCGGGTGTTGACTCAAAGTCCAGTTCAGCAAAAGGAATTAAGACACACAAGGAATCAGCTGCGAGAACAGCACCATTACCTGTGCACGCGCTCATTGTCCAGAAACTAGAGGAGCCATCCCCTTCACTCTCTGGTGGTGAACGCACACCCTGCACGGTTAAGATCGTCTTCTGCCTGTGTGGTTCTAGAACTGACGAGAAGCCTCAGAAAGTCCTTCTGGGGCTCTGGTCCACTCTCGTCAGCCTCCGACTTGTATAGTAAAAACAGAGGCAATTAAGTATTATGAAAAAGTGGGTCACACACCACTGAGAAACAACCACACCGCCCCCAAGTCAGACACCAAATGACTGTGCTGTGACAGATGGGAGGGGTCTGAACACAGTGAAAGCAAAACTTTTATGTGGTAAGGAACATTTTAGTTTTCACTAGTCTAGAGAAAGTTAATCTCAATGTCAATGACAAAGCTAACTCCCTCCTGGCATGCTCTCGAATTTGTTATATGACAAAGGCTGGCTATTAATATCATGAGAAATTCATAAATAATGTCATTAGCAATCTGAGGGATGGTTTCAGGCTTCGCGATGTACCCAGCCTAGCAGCAGGTGCTCCGACCCAGTGAAACAAGGTGACCAAATCGAAAATGAAGGTGCCAGATTCTCGTTATCAGTATTAGCATCTCTTTGCCAGGGGAGGATCAAGGTGCTGTACACTGCTTTTCCACACCTGTACCCAGTCGGATGTCCAACACACTTGAGGATGCTTACTAAAGTGCCATCAATTGCTGGGTGAAGACAGTAAAACCAAGAGAGCCGGAGGGCTTGCATTCATTCACCGATCACCTGACAGCCATAGAAATAGTCACATTGATCTATATATAGAGAGTCACTGTTCCAGAAAGGACACAGGGGATCTAAACGATGCAAAGAAATCCCCCTGTCAAGGAACTTAGCATCTTGTGTATAGGAGAAGATAAAATCTCCAAAGACCCAATTTGTAACCAGATCTCTCCAGCAGCTGCCTACTACATTCTTCCTATTCTAACATAAGGAATGTGAACGGCACTACTCACCAGCCTCAAACAACCACTTAGGTTTCACCTGGCTCTTCTCTCAGGGCCTTAGCCCCTGCTTAGCCCTGGCTAAGTGTGGGAGTCATCCCAACCTGAAGTTGATGCCCTCTCTACAGGGCAGCAAGGACTTTCAGACTCCGAGAGCCATGCATCAGAGCACAGTGGTCTGGGCAGACCACTTTCAGGAAGGAAGAAGGCAAGGCTGGGGGAAAACTGGCTCCAAACACAAGAAGGCAGACACTTGAGTGGAATCAGACTTTTACTGGAATCCATATTGTTTGGATTATGGATGAGGAACGGGGGAAGGAGGCTCCAAGTCAGCCTCTCCTGTGTCAGCGTATCCTGGCTTACTGTGAACTAACTATGGATTTTAAAGCAACCCGGCACTGTGACCAGATCTAACACCAAAATCATCTGTACACAAGCAAATCTTTCTCTTATGAATCCAGAAGTTGCAAAGGTTTTGCAAGTCCACTGGATTTTTTTTTTTTTTTGTAATTGAATGCAGGAATGAGAATGATGGGTTAGGGACACTTCCACCTGATCAAGATATGGGTGAGTCCACACGTGTCTGTGTAAGAGCTGAGTAATAGCGCTTGAAGGGAAAAGAAGAAAGGAGATCTTTGTCCTGTAACATGATGTCTAATCAATGCCACTATTTTCAAGTTGCACGGTATAATCAGAACAGAGTACTGCTTACGAATTTGAACTTGTTGATTAAAAATGGTTTGGAGAAATACACAAAAATCCATGGTATAGGTAACTTGTATCCTGGTAGCTAGATTAGAAGGAACATTTGATTTTATTCTTTTATGTGACTTCAGCTTATGTAGTATAAACATGTACCTAATGAAATCTCATCCACGATGAACCACTTACGAAAGACAGTATTATTCAGTGTGTCTGGGCTGTGTAAGGGTACCCTGAGACCCATACGATAAACTGGCTGACATGCTTCTCAGGGCGAAGCTGTTGTTTACTTTTGTAAGAAGAAATGCAAAGTTACCTCTGCTTTGCCAAGAGGAAACAATTCTTTTTTGGATTGTGACTTTTTCTAGGAATTAGAATAGTTAAAATATAGGACTCATTTAATAATCCGACCTGGTGTCAATCAGGTGTGGAATAGGGGAAAAAATCTTCTAGACACAAGAGCTTCCAACGATTCAGGGCTTCAATAACCTCGCTAGCGTGCAGAATTTCACAGACCATGTCCTACGGGCAGAAGAGCAGGAACACGTCTCAACATACCCATTCTTTGCATTTCCTGTCACCCCTACTGCAGACACCAGGCCTGCTCGTGTCTGAACGGGGTTCCTAGAAGGGTAAGCTGCTATCGTGCCCTCAACATGAAGGCTCAGTGGTCTGGTAGGAGAGTGTGTTAGAACTGCTACACCAAGGTTAACATACGAAGGAAGCCAGAGGGACCAGAAAGACTGGAAGCCCCTCCTCGTCTGGGTTTCATCTAACAAAGAGAACATGTGAGAAAAACCAAAGCCTGTGACATACAAATGTGGGAGGGGGTGTTATGAAACCCAGGGGCCTGGACCTTACGGCCCAGCTCTGTGGGGCTTTCCCCCAGCTCGGCAGCCCGCTTGCTGTCTTTGGAATGCTTTGGACACTCTCACTTTCTCTGACCTCCCCTGTGCCCTGCTGCCGTGCAAAGCCGATGCTGAACATGGTGGCTCTTAAAAACGATCTTAAAAAGGCAATGATTTCTCTCTTCTCTTCTACCATCCTCCTCCCAGAAGCCCCTGAGATTCACCTCTTGCCTGCCCAGTGGTTTTCTCTCAAACTCTAATAAAAACATCCTTGAGCTTCCTTCTGAGTCTGTTTTTTTTAAATGCACACACACACACACACACACACACACATATATAGTGTGTGTGCACACATGTGTGTAAATGTGTATCACGGTACAGGTGTGGAGGTCAGAGGACAACTTCCAGGAGTCAGTTCTTTGCTTCCCCCATGCGGGTTCCAGGGATCAAACTGAGACTGTCAGGTGGTGGCAAGCGTCTTTAACTGCTAAGCCATAGTGCTAGCCCGAGCCCATTTTAAAATTCTTTTATTAATGCGGCTAAGAACCCACAAAAGGGAACCCTGAATTCCCCTGTAGCAGTGAGAAGTGTCATTTCACTAGTGACAGGTGCACCCTCAGTCACCTCTTTAGTACTCAGTGGGCTGGAGGCTACTGGAATAAACTGATAAAGCATTTATGTGGCCGGGGCTATTACTTGGGAGGAAACTTCACAGTGCAGTACAGCTCAGCTTCTTTGGAGACTCTGGAGGTTTTGATTAGTATATTAACATATGCTCCCATGCTGGCAACATCACCCCCTTGTACTATTAGCATGCATGCAAAAATGAAAATTAATTTTGATTGTTCCGTGAATAGACTATAATTGTGAACAGAGTCTATTGTAAACGATCGAATCAAACGTTTTTCTAAAAACAAACCAACAGAACTGACTCAAAAATTGTGTCCATGGGGTTAGTGTCGGCATCACTCTTGAAGGCAATTATGTCACAGCTTATAGATTATTCCTAAAACACACAGAGAAATCTACCCCTTAATCCTGGAAAAGACTCCGTTCTCTCAAGAATGCCTATGAAAGTTTTCCTGTGTTGTTGTTTTCTATCCTGTGCCAATGTGTTAGAGTCTCTGATGGTGCAGGGAAACCTTGGTACTAGAGAACGAGGAGATGCTTGCTTTGGTATTCTGCTTAACGACAAGGAGTAGCTGCTTTCTGGCGAAGATCCTTAGAAAGCAACATCCAGATCTAATTCTAACGCATTCAGCTACTCTCGCTGATTTCAGCATGGAAGAGGCTGAAGCTGCAGTACCCTCCGGTGAGTCCCTCCCTCACAGAAAACTAAAGCTGTCTTGTTTTCTGAGCCTTGATCTCTGAAGAAGGGAAGTGGATGTGAGAATAGGATGGGGAGTGTGAAGGGCTGGGGTGTGGAGTTGGAAGGTTAGCCAACCCATGGCCTGGTTTTCTCCGTTCAGGTACCTTCAGGAGAATGCCAGCATCTGGAACTTCTAAGGAACAGGAGGGCCAATAAGCAGAGCCCCTGAGTTCTTTCTACTGTGTGTCATTTTATCTGCATATTATCTTGCTTGTTGGTCTCTTCTGGGGAAATCCAACAGGTGCTGCAATTGTGTCAGCTGAACTCACGGGGTTCATGGATCTTGATTAAATTCTACGTCTGCATGATCTCAGATCATATTTAGGTGCTGTAGGTTCGTGAGGATAGCAGAGGTGAATTCATCCTTAGTTTCTTCTCCCTTACACCTGTTTTTCCTTTCTACAGTAAACTTTAGTTTTACTGTTTTCCCCCATAGCATTTGAGCCAAAAGCCTTTGAAGCATTGCCATGGCCTGAACAGCCTAAGTAAAACAAAGACTTGATTTCCAAGAAGGTTTGGAAAGTCTAGCCTGAGGAGGAGGGGATGGGTTAGTATGTGTCATCCTTGAATTCCAATGACTTTGTTTAATCTTCATTCTGGTCATACCATTTCTTTAAGCCAAATTTCCATGTGTATGGGTGTGCATTCACACAAGAAGCCTTAATAGCTTAGGGGGGGGGCATACAATCATTTAGAACACTGGCTTCTGCGCTTATCCCCCACCCTCACACACACTTATACTTCCTGTCAATGAAACTGAAAATTATCCATCGGTATCTGTCCTTGGATCCTTAGGTATGGCCTGTCCCAGGGATAAAGTCTAAAGACAGCCAAAGATCGGAAGAAAACATGCTACCAGTCCCAGTGGGAATCTGCTGGCTGGGCTTCCAGGCCAGTTTTGTAGAAACGAGACAAGGTAAAAAGCGAGATGACCAGTGTTGGGTGGACTAAGCCGTGCTTCCCACTGGACTACAGGTGGGTCGCTCCCTGACCTCTTCCGGGACTTACCGGCATTGTAATGCCTGCTCCTCTCAGCAGTACAGTGACGGGGGCGGAGGTGGGTCTTTCTTCCCTGGCTGGTTTCTCTCATGCGGTCACCTCCACCAAGCAAGAAGACCCATTAAGAGCAAGAGTCAGGCTCACAGCTCCATGACACTGCTCCAGGCTGTGTCGGCCCAGGAACCTCCCCGGGAAATGGAGCATCCTCACCACATACCTCCTTTCACCCTAGCAAGGCAACTTCCGCCACACAGTGTGGAGTTTGGTAGAGACTGTGACTGTTAACGGCAAACTCCTGCGATAGTTTCCCTCAGGGGCATTTTTGCTATGTCAGGGATTCCATTCCTGTGGTTGAGCCTCTGCCCTCGCTGTGTCTGGGGGTGACATAAAAGACAGCAGGATGGGAGAGTCATGCCAGATGCCCCCGCACCCCGGGAAGCTTCAGCTTCCCTGTCAAGAACCAGCCTTCTTAAAAGGAAGAGTGTGCGCTGCTATTTAGTTGCTTTTAAGACTGCGTTAGAATATAACCTAAAATGCTGTTTTATTCCTTTTTAAATGGACAGTTTGGCGATATTAAGAACATAGACATTATTGTGCAACTAACCACCACCATCAACTACCAAAACGTCAACTTTCCCAGCCCACACTGGACCCACTAAACCACAAACGCCACAACTCTGCCCCACTGTTGACAGCAAGCAGTCTACTTCTGGACTGTGTGTTTGACGGCTCCGGGCACCTCATATAAGCGCCAACGCTGAACACGTCCAGCTGACTTCACTTAGCATAACACAGTTGGGTGGCGATTACTTTATTAACAGTGACTGTTCTCAATTCTTAAGTGTTCTAATTAAAAGAGTTGCAAATCCCAAGTGCTACTTTGAGTGACCACACTTGCCACACCCAAATAAAATGTTAGAAATCATAGTGTATTACCACACACAGATTTAAAACTTCCAGAAATTCTTCAGACAGTTCCTGGACAGGACAGTAGCACTATTACAATTTTATATCCGCAGTTATTTAATGAAATAAAAGAAAAACACTTAATAATTCTACAGTGAAAACTTAGAAACATACAACACGTGTACAGGCATGTGTATAGATCTGTATGTATACTTAACTGTATCCAAGTGAGCATTTGCTTAGCCAAACTTAATTTTTTTTTTTTAAATCAGTGTTGGGTGAACTGTCCTTGTCTTTGGCAGGTAAGCAGTTATCCTTTTGGTAGCTAACACAGTAAGGAGATGACCATAAAATCTGCCAGTACTGAAGTCTCGGAGACCCATAACAGCTGGGCCCTGCTGATGGGTTATTTACTGGAGGTGTGCCTCCCTTCATGTGTCCCTTGTAAATGCAGCTACATGTCAGCGTAGCAGGGAGGGGAGCAACAGATTCTTGAACCCTGGGAGAAGGACTTTCCCTTTGGACCTACCAAACACGGCAAACACACCTGACAAGGGACTGTGGCCCTTGCTAACAGCCACACTATTATTCTGACCTTCTAAAGCCCAAGGACAAACAATGGTCAGAACTATAGGAAGGGAGCTGGTGAGTGGTCAGGCTGAACTTTCCAGCTGAAGCTGCCGTGCAAGCCCTAAAGTTGTTTGCTGAGACACGCGTCCATGCACTAAGCACAGGTTCTACTTGTTTGTTTGTTTGATTGATTTTGTTTTTCGAGAACAGGGTTTTTCTGTGTAGCCCAGGCTGTCCTGGAACTTGCTTTGTAGACCAGGCTGGCCCCAACTAATGGACATCCCCCTGCCTCTGAGTGCCTGGATTAAAGGTGTATGCCATCCCCTGCCCAGCCAGATTCTACATTTTAATGCATTTAATATTAAAATGTATTGTTTCTTAACATCACTATCCACCCCTCTCACACACAAAGCAGTGATTCTCAAAGCGAGGGCCTTGGAGCAACTGTACCAACATCACTTGGAAACTGTTAGCAAAGCCGACTGCTGGCTGGCACCAGACCTACTGGTTCAGACCTGCTGGTCATGAAAGCGAACACTTGAGAACCACCAGGCTAAGGAAGCAGGACTCTAGGGAATCCAGCCCTTGTTTCCTGCTTCATTTGCAATTCTCACGATGCTTTGTTAAAAGAAAGGCAATTTTTGTGTGCGTGGGTTCCCGGTGTCGTCACCTCATACTTACCCCTGTGTAGGTGAGAAAAAGCAATCTTAGGAAAAACTTACATATAATTTCCCCAGGTCCTGTCCTGGCTTCGAGTCTTAGGATGCCGGGAACGGGGCAGAGGCAGAGATGTGAAGGCTACAGCGATCCATTCAGACATGGACCCCAACGCTCAGCGAGGCAACCTTGTGACAGATCAGTGAGCATCCACCTAGACCCAAAGGAAAGTCCATTACTACAGTAAACGCTGCACATGGCAATGCTCCTGCCTCAGAACAGCTCCTCCTCTTTGAGCAATACAGTACTCCACTATGGTTCTGGCATGCCTCTCGACTGAACCACATAGGCAGAGCAACAAAATCGCCCTGGATACCAATATCTGGGCTCTACTCAAGCGGAAGACCTCTTCCCCAGGTGCTTCCTGCAGGCGAGCATCTCTTACCGCATGCTCTCCTGAACCCAAAGACAACTCGGGGTGGCCAATCTCTAATCATTTTATCATCTCCTGGATCATCTCAGAAGGCTTTCTTCAACAAATCCAAACACCCCAGTTTAGAGACCTAAGAGGATGTGCTAACTAGAGGCGATTCTAAAAGACATCATTAACTTGTGAATCCTGGCTGACCATGATGCCTCAAATGTGTTCATCTTCAAATCAGTACGATTTGGTTGGCTTTAGCCCAACCTCATATCCTCATATCAGACTTTCATCCATAAAACTAGAAATATTTATTTTCTCTGATGAGTTAATGTTTATTGTAGATCACATAAAAACAGGTCAGAGTATAAAGAAATAAATAATGAATAATGATAACCATGACCAATAAATTATTAAGGATATTTTGTCACTTAGGCTTATAGTCCCTTCACGGTAACTCTTGCACTCGGATAACCACACAATTCGTATTTATTTTTTATTTGAGAGTACAGGGTGCAACTACCATGATATTATCCTTACAAGTGTGTAACCACTCTTACTGTCCAAGGTAAGCACCCCACAGATAAGCATGTTCACTGTTTCTATGCAAAAACATAGGGTGATTCATTAATTGGAACAAAATAACACCTTACATTAATTCAGGCAAAGTTTTTCTCCCAAAGAAGTCAATGCGCACGCACGCAAGCACGCATGCATACACATACACACACCACCCCGAAAACCTTGTAAATTTAGAATTGAATTGTGGACCATTATTCTTTTCAGATATACAAACATACTTGGAGACTGTTTTCATAACTTTTTTAGTTAATTATGAAAGAAAATATTATACTTGTGTTATACAGTTATTAAATCATGCTTTAAAATATCTCTGCAATACTCCACAGAAACACATCTTAACCATTTCTCTGAAAGTGACACCTAAGAGAGCCATATGAGTTTCAGGTTGCCGTGGTTTCTGACTATTGCTGGGCTCTCTAGAAAAACAAATACAAGGTTGGCAATGTGAACTTCTAAGGTGTTCTGATGAGTTTTTTTTTCCTTTATTTTTTTGGAGATTTTATTTATTTTTATTTTATGTGAAAGAGTGTTTGCCTGAATGTATGTCTGTGTATTCTACTTGCATGTAGTGCCTGTGGAAGCCAAAAGATGGTATCAGATCCCCTGAGACTGGAGTTACAGGTGGTTGTGAGCCATCTTAGGTGCTGGAAATTGAACCTGGGTCCTTTGGAGCCACAGCCAATGTTCTTTGTTTCTTGCTAAAAACAAATCATTATTTTTTTTTATTTTTGAGGTTACAATTTATAACATTTCTCCCTTCTTTTTCCTCCCTCCAACCCCCCCACCCCTCCAAAAATTTCAAATTCGTGGCCTCTTTTTTCACTAAATGCTATTGTATAAGTGTATATACATATGTGCATGCACGCACGCACACACACTTATTCATTCTGGCTAATGCTACCTACAGGCACGTCTTCAGGGCTGTCGGCTAGGGTGCTCTTCCCTGGGAGGACCACTTTTCCCACTTCCAGTGTTCCTGAGATGGAACAACTGTACTCTGTCTATACACTCTACTTATTTGTCCAGCACATACAATAAAATGGCTAAGATTTGAGGACTCAGGGTGTGAGCCCTTTCAGTTATATTCTGATGAACTAAATTCATCTCTTCCAGCAGTCTTAAAGTCTGAATTGTTCTATAACGACAAGAAAGGCCCAAAGAACAAAGTTCTATCAAGAAATGGACTATTTGCTCACTGTGACTTCCTTTTTAACTGGGGAGACATTCTCCTGACAATCCGGAGTCTAAGTGGGTGGAATGGTTTCTAGAGGTTTTTCCTTGGCCAGGATCAGGTGCACAGTTAATTTGTGAGCCCATCACACTCATAGGGGATAAAGAAACAAAGTGATGAGAGGATCCTCAAACAGCAGACTTTGTTTCTCCTAATTGCTTGGGGCCAGAGAGGGAATAAAAAACAAAATTGCCACTAGTAACAGGAACACTTACCAGAAGCTCTTCAGACGCTGAGACTGTACAACTAGCATTTGCAAAGCTAATTACAAATCTGGATTCTCTCATTTTAAAAATATACTTCAAAGCCGCCCATGCTGAACCGAAGTCTGTGCAACTGGCAGATTATCAAAGTGTAAAAAAAAAAATTGCATCACTTGATTAAAGCAATAACTTTCAGTATCGCTAACTCCTGAACTGCAAAATGCCACAGGCCAAAAACCAGCAATGCCGCATGGTTGTTTTACCGTACATTTACAAGTTTCATAGGTTCCTAAGTCCTGAGAGACACAGCCCTCTGTGTCAGTGGCTTTGTTACGTGGGACAAAGGCTCTGCCTCTGAGCCTAACTCTTCACACAGGTTCTTCTTCTGATTAAATGAGGTGGAAAATATATACGGATATGTACATGTGTGAGCACACACACACATATTATTTTTCTTTGGTTTTGAAAACTATAAGACATACATTTAATGCTAAAAATCATCTTGCTTTTTATTAGCAGCATTGCCAGCCATAAGACTTCTAATCTCCACTTTACAGAGAAGGAAAGACACAGGAAGAGGTAGCTAATAAATGAACAAATAAATAAATAAGGGCTGGATAGTGTCTTGTTTCTCAGCTGGTCACAGAGTAGCTGAGTGGCTCTCTAGGTGTTGGTTTCTTGGGGAAACTGAGCTTTTTCAGGTCTTTTGGAAGCTGATGGTTCTGTCATATGGCTGATGGCCATACCAGTGTTCTGAGAACCTCTGGAATGACCCTTAGAAAGTGGTCCCTTCTCAAAGTCAGGCACCATGAAGCCAAAAGCACGGCCATCAATTTGAGGCCTGCAGTGTTGGGGAAACACCCCTGGGGGCCCTGATACCCTCAGGATGGGACAGATATTAGGTTACTAATTTTGTTTGGACTGGAGAAGGGGCTGAAGACCTTAAGGAAATGGTTAATGCCTCCGAAGCATCAGAAGATAGTGAAGGGTCTACAACCCAAGTCTTTGTCAACCCCGATACGTTACTACTGTAACAACTGGCACAACCAACCAAATTCACACAGCTGACTGCCGACTGCTTTACAATCTGACTGCCATCTGACTACCACTATCAAGCAGATTTGTGAAGGGGCCTTTTGTGTTATGTATATACTATGGTCAGAAAGGATGCCCTTAAAAGTCCCGGGGCCACACCAATTTAGGACCCTGTGACAATGGAGTCCTCAGCATTTCCACCTCCCAGTCCATCAGCCTCAGTGTGGCTACCAGGTACCTGGAACCTAGCTGGTATGGGTGAGGAATGGAACTTAACTGATTTAAAAATAAGTTAAGTATAAGTAGCTAACTATGGATACTGGACAATGCAGCTATAGGACCCTGGGTTTTGTGTTTTTTTTTTTTTTTTTTTTTTTTTTGAGGTCTTTCAGACCCAGTGGCCCCACAGGATAGCACCTAATGCCTTCATGGAGCCAGGAGGCTCTGTGAACTGTGTTGGTCTTTTGAAACAATGGTTATAAGAGAACCACGGTCACTCAGTGCCTTAATGGCGCTTTCCGGCGAGGTTTATTTCTGAGGACCTCACACGGGCAGTTCTTAGGAAAAGGTGGGTGACCCGCGGCGGCAGAACTAGACCAAGCATGACAGCAGTGCTTTTCATTTCTTCATATTTACTGTTACAAGAAGCCGGGGAAGTTCAGAAGTAGATATCTGAGTGGTTTCTATTCATTCATTTCCAAATAAAGGCGCACACTGCAAATATAGGAAATTATCTGTACATAATTCCCTCTTGCATAATCTTACATCCACTTGAAAGAGTCGGCAGGACCTGCGCTCCTCAGGTAGGAAAAGTAAATGGTATTTAATTACACAAACAGCCATAAAAATGTTCAAGTGTGTCTCCAGCTGCAACAGTGGGCAAGGGAACATTTGTGCCAATTAGCTGCGAAACGATTTGGTTTTCTGGAAAGTTGTATAGGTAAGGCTGATTGCGTTCTTTATCCCCTTCCGCTCAACGCTTAGCTAAGACGGATTTAGAGGGTTTAATAGCATGTGATGAGTTCTTTCCCAGGAGACTGGCAGGTCTTCTCACCCACACCATACACCTCATACTAGTAGAATCATTTGTTCAAATAGAAGGGTAGCTCTCTGCTCGTCTCGTTTCCAGTACTGCATCTCTGGCGTCCCTGCTGTTAATTTCCTCCTCTAATTTCCTTTTCCCACCTTTTTAGGATGCAGGGCGACACAAAGAACAGATAATGAAGTATCCAGCACATTGGTTCATGTCCGTGCTGAGCCTGACTCCATGTATGGCGGCCCCCACGTTTTAGGACTAAGTATTCTCAAGCTGATTCTTTCCCCTGTATCAATGTTACCTCATGAAATGAAAAGCTCACTACGCAAAAGAACGGAAGCTTTTCCAGCAGAGATGCTACGTGGAAGATTCTCGTAGGCTAAGGTAAGTTTTCTAGGGTCAGGATGCCACTTCTGTCCAACATCAGATTACTGGTTTTTAGAGCTAGTACCAGGACGCATCCCTAGTTACACAGAGACATACCCACACATTTCCCACCTCTGGATTGAGTGCCAAGAGAATGGATAGTGGTCAGGAAAAAAACAAAACAGTTTCAAGCTTAATTTCAAAACTAAAAATTACATTGAGAGACTCTTTTCTACTAAGCAATGTCAACTCTCAATCTGTTGGCCATGGATCACAATTTTTTTTTTTGGTAAAATGTTAGTTATAAGTTCACTGACAAACATATTTAGAGCTGTTCTAGAGTCCTTACTCACACCAAGACAGACTAAATGGGTTCACCACTTCGTGACTAGAAAAGTTTTAAAAAGCAATGGGTCACCTGGTGTTAAACTCTGGGAACTAGAGATAAGAATTTAAAAATTATCTTTCAAACAGAATCTAAACATCCACGTCTGAGAAGATGTTTGAATCACAGATCTTGTGGCTTTTGTGTCTTCTACTGGCCTGGGAAAGCAACACAAGGAAATGTGCCACAGAGAAAGAAGGGGGAAGAAATAAAGTCACTCAGTCAGATGGAGAAAATGAATTAAGATTACACACACACACACACACACACACACACACACACACAGAGAGAGAGAGAGAGAGAGAGATACATACACAGACATATACACACAACACACACAGACCCACACAGAGAGAAATCCATATAGACGCCCACTTACACACACACACAGACACTGCATATAGACACACAGGCACGCACACAAAGGCACACAGAGACATACACAGGCACAGACCCTTTGGGAGTTGCCACTTACATATTTCAGGTACTGGGACTTAGGTATTTTGGCTGTAGAATGGCAGCTGGGAAGTAGCTGTTGGGGTAAAGTTTTCAGAACACCGATTCATCTCTTGTTGAGACTGAATTCACACTGGCTAACCATTACCAAGGGTCATGTTTATATTCCCAGACACAGCAAAATGTTGTCTATATCCATGCTATCATAAAAGACGTTGCAAACTGAAATACCTGTCACTGGCAATTTGGAAAAGAGAACCAGGACAATGAAAGAAAAGACTCAGAGGGCCCAAGTGCCTTGCGTAAGGTCACACTGCCGGGTAAAGGGACTACCTAGGCTCACCCGAGGAAACAGCCACCCCTTCCCTACACAACAACAGTCTTCACCACCACTTGACGAGAGTACATTCCTTTTCTCAAAGGAAGGATATTCACTTTTCCTGTGTGCTACCAGTGAAATAGCAAAGCAAGGCGGCAAAGCGGCAGGTGCAGTAGCCGTTTATACAAAACTGCTCAGCCTGCTTAGTTAGGGCTTGTGCACTGTGAACCACACCGGGACTTAGAGGTGCTCCGGCCACGCCCTGTTGTAGTTTCTTTTAAAAAGTGCTATCATCATCTTATCAAAAACAGTTTGGCATTCTTTCTCTCTAGGAATAATTGTAAGCATATGGTGTTGGTCCTTGATTGCTGGACATCACAGTGAAAACCCACAACAGCCATCTCACCCTGAGATCCAACTCTTATGAGGATCAGCAGCCCCAGCAAGGCCCATGCAGAAGATGCCTATAGTCAGTTCTCAAATGGCACTGGGGATAATAGTGCCCAAGAGACTTCAAGGATAATATATCTCATGGCCAGAGCCCACACTCACTGTAGGCTACAGGAGGGCATGCCTGTTGGGGGCTTCTGTCAACTTAGTGAAGAATGCATTTGTGGATCCTGGCTGGACATTGAGGATGTCTTAACTCTTCTTATTAGCGTCAGTATTTCATGTTCTGGAGCTCTCCCTACTGCTTTCTAAGAACTTTGTCTCTGCCAGCCTTTCTTCTAGAAGCCATACAGATCCTGCCAAGTCCTGCCCCTTCCTCCAGAGTTCCTCAAGCCTATTAACCTTACCTAAAAAGTGAGTTGCTTTGTGCCATTCAGGTGACACAGGCGCCGAGCCCACACTCACGAGTTAGCGTGTTCCCGAGCTAACCCAGTGAGAAGCTGCCGGGGTCCACACAAGGATGGCAGATGAAGCGGGGGAAGTCCTGCCTATGGCATCTAAGGGAGAGGAGGTGCATCATCTCAACAGAATATACGACCATGGACCCAACCGCTCTGGCAGAGAAGCCATTGTGGCTCCTCAGAAACATCCAGGCCCTCTTCAGTCAAGGCTGCCAATCACCTTCAAGTTCTACCTCACTTCAGTTTACTCTCCTCGCCTCTATTTTATCAACTATGGTTCCTCGCCTTCCACCACTATTACCACAGAAACTGGCCTGCCTTTCTTTGCTTCTCCCCTAGCATGCAGGGGCCTTGGGGTCTCTTGGCCTTAGATTATTCACTGACAAGACTCTGAATGTGTGGTTCTCATGTACAGAATTCCTTTCACAGAAGGGAAATAGATTTTTACTTTGCATTATCCGATCTTCGTTTTGTTATAATAAAGTACAACTTAAAACTTGCCATGTTAATCATTTTAGATAAACAATTTAGTAGTAGTAAATACATTTTTTTTTGTTGTGCAACCATTACCACTATCCATTTGATACAACGAAAGGAAATCTTTTTTCTTTTTTCCTTTTTTTAATTGGTGCTTTTCAAGACAGGGTTTCTCTGTAGCTTTGCAGCCTGTCCTGGAACTAGCTCTTGTAGACCAGGCTGGCCTTGAACTCACAGAGATCCGCCTGCCTCTGCCTCCCAAGTACAGGGATTAAAGGCATGTGCCACCACTGCCCGGCCCAAAGGGATTATTTTCTAATAATCAGAACCAAAAATAAGACCAAAGCTTTAAAGTAAGAGCTCAATGGGAAAGATACTTCGAGGGCTGTGCTTTGTTTTATATAAAATCCTTCCCATAGATGAGGTTTTCCATGATACATTCTTCACTGGTTTTCCACATGACACCAACACCATGCTGGTGTCCACATGGAGGAGGGGCTTTGTGTACTTCTCTAGGTCATATACTGGTTACAACCAGGTCCATAAGCATCAAGGAGCCCGGGATGTCGCAGCCTTGCACGTCTTCACTATCAAGGGATGACTGAAAGGGCATTTCTTGGAAAGATGGCTTGTTTTCCCAACATGCTGCATCTAGACGAAGCGGCTTTTTCTCACTCGTCTTGTTTGTAAGCAGGGATTCAAAGTGTTGACAAAGAGCATAGGGAATGTCCCCTCGCAGCTCGGCATTTAGTTCAACTCCACAATGTACTTAGCAAGTGGAATTATTTTTCCTCCTTTTCTTGGTTTAATGACCTCAAATGCACCAACATCCTGCCTTACCTAATCCTCTAGCAAGTCCTATCAAATGCCAGGGCAGAATCAAACCGCCTTACGGGCAGTGAGATCATGCACTAAGAATTCATTTTTATTCCAAAAATTGGGAGTGCCAGACCACTTAGCACAATGCATCACGCAGCCAGAAAATTAGCCTGGCACTCTAAATAATGTTTTAACATTTCTCCTATCAAAGGTCCCTTTAAAACCCGACAACTCCCTCCTATGAAAAAAAATGAACACACAAAAAAACCTCTCCATGTGGTAATCAGAGGTTCAAGGACCTTTTCAAGTGTGCTGGGGATCCTGTGCGAATCTGTGAACCCCAGATTAAAAATCTCCTGCAAAAGAACAAGAGTTCACATTGTTCCCAGGGCCCTGCACTGGATCTGGGTCCTCATGGCATCGCGGGGTGATTTCCTCTGGTGCATTTGTCTCACTGCTGATTAAGCTGCAGTAACATCACCCGCTAGCTTCTGGTCAAGCGGATGGTTAACAAAGCTGCCCCAAGTTGCCTGATAGCTTTGGGAACACCACTCCTGGTCAGTCTGTGATGTGTTCTTAAGCTCATTCTACTGGTGGCATCTCACATCCGGTAGACCTACTCAACTTCCTGTCAATTTTCTTGGTGATCTTTCCCACCACTTATACCAGGAAAAAAAATTAAGCTGAATCTTTTCTTACTCCTTTAAGCTATGTTCTGTCCCTACATACTTGCCTATCCTGCGTTTTTCATATAAATGGAACCGCATGCTCTGTAGCCTTTTGTACCCGGATTGACTTTCACTTATCACGGTGCTTTCAGAGTTCACTTAGGGCACAGCATGCGGCCGTCCTTCATTACCTTTAATAGCTAAATGACCATCTGCGGGATGCTGGTGTGGTGGCGTACCAAATTCTCATTCAAATTAGAAGTGCATCCCCTCCCCCTCTCCAGTCTTAGACATTTGAGTGCTCGATCCCAGCTGGCGGTGCTATACACGAAGGCTCAGAAAGCACAGCCTTGTGGGAGGAGGATGCCACGGGAGGTTACTTCCGGTTTGCTCCCTCTACTCTGTGCTTGTAGATCAAGACGTGAGCATTCAGCTTCCTGCCCCAGCTGCCATGCCTACCGCTTGCTTCCAGGCTTCCTCACCATCATGGACTCTTAACTGTCTGGAACTTAAGTTCAAAGAAAATCCTTTTCTATAAGCTGCTTTTGTCAGGGTGCTTTTTCACAGCACTAGAAAAGTACTAAGACAGTGCATTTTAGTTTAGTTTTGGACTATTCCCCGGGGCTCATGTGTTGAACGGTTGGTCTCCAAAGCAGCAGTGTTCAGGGGTGATTAGATCATGGGGGTTCTAACCTCGTCAATGGACTGACCCATTGATGGGTTCATAGCTGATGGGATCACTGGGAGTTGGGGGAAACTGGAGGAGGTGGGAAATAGAGGAAACAGATCACTAGAACCACACATGGCCCCTTCCTCTCTTGCTTCCATAATGATTTTCACCACAATGTTATAACCTAACCACAGAGCCCGAAACAAATAACCATGGGTTGAAAACTATGACATTGTGGGCCAAAAGAAATTTCTCCTTTCAAGTTGTTTTTCTAAGTATTCGGCACAGTAGTTGAAAGCTAACGGAATGCATATAATATGCCATTTACACATTTGTCAATTAGGGGATATTGTGTTCTTTCCATGTTTTGCCTATGTTTTTTTGGTCTATGTGAATAACGTTGCTATGAGCATTTATACACAGTCATATTTGGACATGTGTTTCAAACTCTCGTGGTTGGATGCTGAGGGCAATGGCTACTTTGTGGGGATAGCTTCTTAAGTCACAAGGTACAGGGAGAACATGTCTTGAGAGTGATGAGAACATATTCTTCCAATGAGTTTAACATTGACATTACGCTGAACATATCAGACAATGAGGACTACTGAGAACTCAAGAACAATGGCAATGGGTTTTTGATCCTACTGCACGTATTGGCTTTGTGGGAGCCTAGGCAGTTTGGATGCTCACCTTACTAGACATGGATGGAGGTGGGTGGTCCTTGGACTTCCCACAGGGCAGGGAACCCTGATTGCTCTTTGGGCTGACGAGGGAGGGGGACTTGGTTGGGGGAGAGGAAGGGAAATGGGAGGTGGCGGTGGGGATGAGACAGTAATCTTTAATAAATAAACAAATAAAAAAAGAAAAAAAACATTGACATTAGTAGCATTTCATAAAGCATATTACCATCTAGAACACAGACTGGATTCATTCCAGCTGAGGGCCTTAAAGGAAAAGAGCTGACTTTCTGAGGAAGAGGGAATCCTGATCACAGAGACCTGTAGACTCAAACTGCTCTATCAACCTTTCCCGAACCTGCAGTTTGCTGGCCCAGCCACAGAGTTTAGACTGACTAGTGCCCAGAATTGTCATCATTATCTAACTACTTTTCCTGTTACTATAATAAAGGATTCCTACTAAAGCAACTTAAGGCTTTATTTTGGCTCACGGTTCAAGGGTACAGTCTGTCATGGTAAGTCTTAGTGGCACAGACTGGAGGCAGCAGCTGGTCACAGAGCATCCGAAGTCAGGAAACAGAACGATTGCTGGTTGTTTTCTCCTTTATACAGTCTGATACACCAAGCCCAGAGAATGGTGCAGCCCATGCTTGGGTAAGTCTTCACATCTCCATTAACCTATTAAGACAGTTCTTCACATCCCTGACCAGAGGCTAACCTGATCTAGATAATCCTTCACATGTCTGGCCAGAGGCTAACCTGATCTAGATAATCCTTCACATGCCTGGCCAGAGGCTAACCTGATCTAGATAATCTTTCACATGCCTGACCAGAGGCTAGCCTAACCTAGATAATCCTTCACATGCTTGATTATAGGCTATCCTTATCTAGATAATCCTTCACATGTCTGTCCAGAGGCTAACCTGATCTAGATAATCTTTCACATGCCTGACCAGAGGCTAGCCTGATCTAGATAATCCTTCACATGCCTGGCCAGAGGCTAGCCTAATCCTTCACGGGCATGATTGTACTCTCTAACCAGCCCATCAACAGGCTCCACATCCCTATGAGCACAGTGGTGTCTTTTGGACTGCTCATCTCATTAAGGGTAAAGTGATATCTCATTGTGAATTTAATTTATATTTTCCTAATGATTAATGATGTCAAGTATCTTTCTATGTACACAATGGTATTTGTATGTATTTTTTGAGAAATATTTAATTCTTCACTTGTGATTTTATTGAGTTATTTGTCTTTAAGAGTGTTGAATTGTAAAAATTACTTATATGCTCTAGATATGTTAGACATGTGACTTGCACATATTTCTATCTCATTCACTGGGTTTGCCTTTTCTGTTCTCTTAATGGTTTACTTTAAAAGCACAAGATTTAAATTTTTATAAAGTCCCACTTACCTATTTTGTTCACCTGTCTCCTGTTTGTTTTAAATACTGGGTTTCATATCCAGACTGGCCTAGAACTTGTTATGTAGCTGTCCTTGAGCATGAGATCATCCTTCACTACACACCCTGCCCAAGATGCTCTGTTTTCTTCTAGGAGTTCTAGAGTTTCTGCACATGCCTCTTGAGTTAATCGCGTGTGATTTAAGGTGAAATACTACGCTGTCTGTTGAGGTGGCTGTGTAGTATATACTAAAATAAGGAAGCGGGGTTCTCCAACTTTGTTCTTTGAGATTGTTTGAGCTATTCTGGGCCCCTTGCATTTCCATATGAATTCTAAAACTAGCCTGTCAATTCCTGCAAAACAAACAAAGAAAAAAACAGCTGGCTGAAATTTTGATGGTGAGTGCTTTGAATGTGTACAATTTGGATAGTACTGTTACATTAGTGTGCCTTCTCATTTATGAATATTGGAAGTCTTTCCATTTAATTTTTTCATAATTTCATAATGATGTGGGATCTCCTTCTGTATATGTGTTGCTTTTATCGGTTGATGAATAAAGC
The DNA here is from genome assembly GCF_014885135.2 of Alexandromys fortis. Taxonomy (NCBI): domain Eukaryota; kingdom Metazoa; phylum Chordata; class Mammalia; order Rodentia; family Cricetidae; genus Alexandromys; species Alexandromys fortis. The sequence continues at coordinate 4,339,906 of NW_026067931.1, read as the reverse complement.
TATTTCAGCCAATGGCTTACTGGAGTAAAGCCAGGCAAGAAATCCAAACAGAGATATATATAGAGAAAGTAGAAGGAGATGCCATGTAGCTACCGAAGGAGAAAGACACCCAGAACCTTTTCTGTAAGCCACAGTCTCGTAGTGATACACAGATTAACAGAAATGGATTAATTTAAGATGTAAGAGCTAAGCTAGGAATATGCCTAATCCATTGGCCAAACAGTGTTGTAATTAATATAGTTTTTGTGTGATTATCCGGGTCTGGGTGGCCAGGAATGAGCAGTTTCCACTTACACCATAGTATTCTAAAGTTTTTTGTGTTCAAATGTGCGTCCTTTCCTTTATATTTTTAATTTATTTTTTGGGATAGGGTCTCACTATGTCTCAAGCTGGTCTAAAACTTCCAATGTGGATTTAAACCTGAGGACTTCCTGTCTCTGCCTCTCAAGTGATGAGATTAGACATCCTCACTATACCTGATTTTTTTTTTATTAAATTTGTTCCTAAGTATTTTATTATTTTTGACACTATTATAAATATAATTTTCTTCATTTCATTTTCAGTATTTCTTGTTATTTTACTGAGTTATTTGTCTTTAAAAGTGTTGAATTGTAAAAATTACTTATATGTTCTAGATATGTTAGAACATATAAATATGGAAATAAATTTAATTTTTGTATGTTAAGTTTTTAAATTAGTCCATGTTGAGTGTGCACACTTGTGGGTAGGCATGTGTCAGTATGTAAGTGCAGGCACACATGTGGAGCTCAAGGGACAACCTCTGGGAGTTAGTTCTCTCCTTCAGCCACGGGTTCCACGGATGGGACTCAGGTCTTCAGGCTTCTGTAACAGACACATCCACGTTCTGAGCACTCCTCTGGCTCATACATTTAGACTTTTCTCCCTATAAACTTGCTGGTCTACGTTAATAATAGTTCTTTTGCATGTACAAATTTTGTGGGTGGGTTAGACTCTTACATAATTTTTAGTGTTCGAAAGTACAGGGAAAGTTTAGCACAATAACCCAGAGCTTAAACTGTACGATAAATACCAAGAGCTAACCACTGCTGGTCCAATCGCGGTCCGATTGCTCTCCGTGGGTGGTGGCCCAGCTCTGGGCACGGTGGTGGCAGCATCCCTACCCTGCTGACAAGCCACATAAGACCAGAGGGGCGAGCCCCTGCACTTTCAAGTCAACAATAAAACAAGAACCTCTTTTCCATAGAATGATGTCATAAAGAGAGCCGGAGTCACAGTCCCTGGTCTATTTATATGGACACAAACAGGCGAGGGTGGCCTCGGGACTGGCCTCACCATCCTGAAAGCTAAATAATTTCAGTTTCCCTCTGTGAGAAACTGTGCTCCTCACTGATCTCCAGATAAACCATCCAGAAATGTCCCAGGAACTTCTTGCGGGCTTCCCCGCGACACTTCTGCTCCTCCTCCTCCTCTCCCCAACGACCTGGGTCTCCGTCCCAAGGCACTTTCCTTTCGAAGGGCGGTGGTGATTAATTTCCCCCCAAAACTGCTAAGCTCAATACAAATGATAGTTATTTCATACCAGACACATTTGGCTTCAGCCAGCCATCACTTAGAGCTGTTTTACATCTTCGATCTGTGAGTCACTGACTCGAGACTGCAGCTGCCCAGAATACCCAGGCATATGAAAGGATCAAAATATCACACTTTGATTGATTCAGAAAGTTATTTCCTACCACACGCAGTCTGAGAGTTCCTGTGTTCTCTCTGACTAACTGGGGCCGGGTAGGAGGAGATCAAGCCAAGACTGCACTTGGGAGATCATCTCTCCCTCGGGCATAAGATCCCAGGAGTAAAACCCTGCGCATTCTCCAAGCCAAGAAGCATCCACAGGGTGCTCGCCTGAGTGTAATCTGGGTAGCAGAGTCATCTTTCAAAGGGATCCTAGAATTTCGGTTTGACAAAAATCGAAAAAACGTTTTAGAAAGAAAATCGGATTTGTGTGCAAATGAAGAATATTCCTGAAAAGAGAGTCTGTTACGAAACTGAAATCTGGAGACCGCGGTGGTGCTAGGTTGACTCATCAGTTCCCCTTACACCCTAATAATCGTCGGCTCTTTGATCACAATGACTGCTCCGGGTGATGCTTTTCTTGTTTGCTTCTTTTCGGTACTTCCTTGTGTAAACAGGTTGTTTCGCTACCGTCTTGCAAACATGTTTACATTTGGGGATCAGAGGGAACATCTGTTAGAAACAGATTTCATGCTTTTCTGTCAACGTCGGAAAATCTGAATCAAATTTCTTGGTAATATTCTTTTAAAAGCTCTTGGAGAGTTAAATGAACTTCTATTGGCAGGGCCCTTGATGACAACGTGTGGCTGCTCTTCATGTATGTATGGATCTAAAATTCGGTCCTGAGAACATCCAGCTGGAGTGATAACTGATTGAAGCAGGCATTAGTTAGTTTCCATTTTTCTCGGTAGGGCCATGTGACCTGGTCAATGCGAAAGGAGCCAAGAGGGGATTGCATACCGACCCTTCATCAGAACCCACAAAATTCTCAGGGGTCAAAGGTCCACTGATATTATTCCAAATAATTGTTATAATTCCTCATACTTTTTTGAGAGTGCTTATTCCCGAGGAGACAAAGGAGAGACTGGGTGATGGTCACCGAAACCACCAGGTTCCTCTTCCAGACCCTGAGTTAGAGACACGGGATTTGTGGCCTTTGCTGAGCAGAATGGGGCAAAGCCTGAAGAACAGGCGAACAACAAGGGGGCTCTGGGCAACACAACTTACAAACATGCCAACACCGTCTGTCTGGGACACCCATAGTATCAATGCCCATCTGAGGGCATGACGGACGAGCTAACTCATTGTGGTCTAGGCAAAAGTGGTCTAAGTGCTGTCCTGAAGGATGAAAAGATCGATCCAAATAAATGTCCACAGGCAGCAAGGCCCTTACACTCAAGCAAGCAGAGCCTCATTCTACTTCAGCCAGACCTGAGAGCCCTTTGTCCCTTGTCCTCATTGAATTCATGATCCCTTTCTATTTTTAGCGTCCCAGAATTTTCTCCCAAGGGGTCTCAAGAAAGGCTCAAAGTTCTGTGGATGCCTTTTACCTGAGTCTTCTCTCTTTGATGGCTACACCAGCCTGAAGGGCGAGCCAACAGTCAGGACAGCTACCACTAGAGAGATGTGGTGGTACCATGGGCATGTGGCCTGGGAGTCCTCCAGCATGCCGGACAGCCTTGTGTGGGAACGGGAGGTGAGAAGGAACTGTCGTGTGTCGGATCCTGTGCTATCGTGCCTCTAGTTAGAACTCTAAACGCTCGAGTATTATCTATTCAAACCCCCTCTTCTGGCCTCTGAGAAGACTGACATCAAAGCAGAAGGACCGTGGACATGATCTTTAGATAACAGGGTTGTGAGTTTGACTTGTAACATTTTAATATTTAATCATATGGCACAGGGACCAATCAACTGTGCGTGTGCCCAAGAATGTTAGCAGCAGACATGTCCAAGGCTGGGGCAGACTTGGGTGGGCACTAGCGGACTGGCTGCAGACGCTGACCCTCTCGCAAAGCAGGAAGAAGCTTATCCAGCAAGGCCTCCTTCACCTGGGTGCTGGGAATGCGATGCTGAACAGGGCTTAGCCCCACCTTCTCCTGTTTGGTTGTGCTGGTGGCCAGATGTATCAAGGTGCCGTCAGGATCAAGACAAGCAACCGCTGCTGCCTGCATCTCCGTGGTCGCTTCTCTCCCTACACGCTAACGTGCTCAGCAGCAGCTCCACTAGCAATAGCACCCTGATGGGACCACCGAGACGCGAGCCAAGAGTGGCTACGCATGCCGAGCAAAGAGCAGAGAAGGAGTCACAATAGAACCCCATTGATAAGGCTGAACTATGAGAAACAGTTAAGCAGCTGTACATGAATGCCTAAGTGATCCATCCGAAAACCCACGTGACACACCCACTCTGTGGAGTTTCCCAAAGTAATTTCAAACATTGCTGCTTCCTGCTTTGCAATCTTTTCATCTGTTTATGGGGGTGGCAATTCTACAGTTACTACTGAATAAGGAGAGGAGACAAGAAAAGGGCAATTTCCCTAACTTTAGTCATCCAAGTATGCTTTGAAAGCTCCACATTTATATCTGAACATCCTCAATGTGGGACCCAAAGCTTTGAAGTCACTGGCTACAACCTTTTGCAGTTTGCCTCCTCTCAGGGTTAACAGTCTCTGCATTAACCTTGATGCTTTCTGTTCCTCTCACCGTTCCCTCCTGGAATAACAGATTTCAGAAGGGAAGAGAAAACAGAGGCAGGGGCTCGACTCCTCCACTTACGCTGAATGCATTTTCCTTTTCTTTCTTGAGATAAGGACAGGGCATGAGACCAGCTCTCTACCTTGAAGCTGAGGTTTCGCCAAGTAGCTAAAGCAGTTGAACGATAGGTACTCTAGAAAATTATCCTTAGGCGGCAAAAGCAGTACTGCACAGATGTCCCAGGGCAGAGCACCAAACATTCGCTCATCTTCACCACTTCAGCCAAGTGAGCAGTTAATGAAAAGGAAACCTACGCTTCCAAGAATAAATTACATTCAAAATGAGAGCACCGATGGTCCGGTACAATCTCTGTTACGGACGGAACAGAGAGTGGTTGGCTCTGATTGAACATTCCCAGTGAATAGAATGGTACCACCTCCCGGACAGGCAAATCCATCTTGGAAGACCTTATGCGCAGTGTCTTACATACATCATCACAGAGTTTTCTCCGAGGCAAATCTGCCTTGCACTAGCCTAAAAACACTAGTCTTTCCTCTAGGAAAGACTCATCAAGAACGACACCTCTATATTCAGAAGTGACCAGTCATGGCAGCATGTTTTCTGCCTAAGTCTTCTCTGGGGAGTTCCTCCAAATGCCACACATAACACAACTGAATCCTTTCTCTATCACTGCCTTGGGTTATTGCCTCTGGAAAAATTTGAGCATTAAAATAAAAACAAATAGTTACAATTTAGTATCCCATTATAAGCAATGCGTACATCAAATTGTGGTCTTAAATACAGAGCAATCCTAACACCGAGGACCAGACAGAATGGCCTCCTACAGCCTTCATCCTTAAAGGCTGACCAGTGTCATTAGCATTTTGGGTGGCTCTATCACAATGCTAACGTAGACTGTGCCTGTGGATGTGAGACCCTCCGAAGTCCTTTCCCTTGGGGTCATTTCATGCCGTTTCCCACACTCCACGTGTGCCTTTCATTTTGGAAGATTATGTAACAGTAGATCTTAACATAATTCTATACCAAACGGCAACTTGTTCAGGTTGAAGCCCTTGTTTTTTTTTTTTTTTTCCTCTGTTTATCCACCACAGGCAAAGGAGCGCATGGAAGAGGATTTTCCTCAAAGCATTTTCTTTCTATGATGAATCCATTTTAGGCTTACAAAGCAGTGGGCAGTCAGGGTGAAAATGAACTACTCAGTAAACAATACCCTTTAGGAACTGGCTCGGTGTGTACATATGCTGTGTAGAATCTGTTCAGCACATTCTGAGAGGAAACTCTGCAATAAATATTTACTGTTTTTATTTCCGACTGAGGAGTCTCTAAAACTGAAGGATGTTTAATGAGGGAGCAGACTTCAGGATTTCTGCTCGACTCAAGTGTCCTGTCCATGGGGGCCTAAGGACGCGCACAAGTCCCGCTCATAATGAAATCAGACACAGCTCACTTCCTTTTTTCTCAAACCACCCCCTCACCTGGGCGATGTCTTGAGATGACACAGAGTTAGTCATGTACCATTAACCTGATGCAGGAAGCAAGTAAGTTACGGTTACTATTGCTGTGATGAAATCCATGACCAAAAGCAACTTTGGGGAGGAAAGGGTTCATCTGGCTTATGCTTCTACATCAGTGTTCATCATCAAAGGACATCGGGACAGGAACTCAAGCAGGGCAGGATCCTGGAGGCAGGAGCTGATGTACAGCCATGCTGCTTACTGGTTGGCTTCTCATGGCTTGTTCAGCCTACTGTCTTATAAAATCTAGGACTACTAGCTGAGGGATGGCACCATTAACAATGGGTTGGGCTCTCCCCCATCAATCATGAATGAAGAAAATTCCCTACAGGCATATCCACTCATAACCAGATCTTCTGGAAGCATGTTCTCAGCTGAGGTTTCCTCCTCTCTGATGACTCCAGCTTGTGAAAAGCTGACATGAAACGAGTTGGCACCGAAGGGAATGATGATGGTTGGCACTTATCACTACTGATGACAGGGTTTCACATGGACACAGCCCACCTGAGCTGTTAGTCCCTAGAGCTGCCCGTGGAAAATTTAGATAGTCAACCTCCAGAGCCATTTCTTCTGCTGACCAACATATTAGGGAGGCCGGGGAGCATTTAATTAGACACAGTGGGTTTATTGCTGAAAGGGAACAACCAAAGAAATCCCAAGGCCCTTTTGGTCCAGCCTCTGTGTCCCTTCAGGCTTTTAGGAAGCATCCTGCCAGGATCATGTGGAGGAGGCCAAGGCACAAGCTGATTATCAAGAGGCTCTTTTGCACGGCTCAGGGAAAGGGAGCCAAAAGATTGAAAGAATAAAAACCCATCCGTCATCCCACCAGATTCGAGCAAGTAAGTCCAGAACTTAGGCTCTGGCTTACTCTCCTGAGGCTCAGATTAGAATTTAATCCCTACAAACAATTTTAAAGACAAGGGAATCAGGTAGGATCTCTGGTAATTAAGTCCTGTCTTCAGAAATGGATGAATCCACTTGTGGGGTGGGTTTATGGGTTATCCTGGTCAAGCCAGCTGGCTAAATCCTCTCATCCCTGACAAGTGACATTGTGTGTTTCCATGAAGACGTTGCCCCATGACCTTGAGATATGAGCTAAAACAGACCTCCACCCTTAGTAATTTACTGTCTGCAATGTTGCTTCACTGAGAACAGAAGATGGGTGAAGAGCCTCTGAGCTCCTTCAGCTGTAGCTGCTTCTCTCCAGTGAGGGTGGAGGAAGGATCTCTTCCATTCTTTGACCTCTCTAATACTCACCCTCCTATGTCTCTCCAGAATTAACCACTGTTCTCAAAGCTCCATGTCCAATCCTTTTCCACTTCAGCAATTTCTTCCTAAATTCAGCTTCAGCCTCCCTCTCTCGAACCATTCCCATTGGCACATAAACCTGGGTGACATCTTTCCACTTAAAACCCCTCTCAGCTTCTTTCAGACGCTCACTGCTTCCCTACCCCTGCTCTGAAGGAGAATCCTCAGAAGACTTACACACACTTGCTGCCTTTCCCCTTCCCTAACCTGTTCAAGCAGGCTGCTTGTCATCAGGAAACCTGCTTTCTACCAAGGTCTCCGAAGAGCTCCATTCTGTCAAGTTCACACTCGAGTCTTCTCTCCTGTCATGACTTCTCAGAATCATTTGGCGTAGCGTCCTGTCCCTTCCACAGGTGTCACACTGTCCTGCCTTCTCGTCTGCCAATCCTGTACTCCTATCTAAGCTCCATGGTGGGCAGTTCCTCCCCTGCCCATCTCTGTGTCTTAGCATCCAGTCTTGGGCTTCTCTTTGTCTCTACCCACGTTCAGTGCCACGCTCCTGGCCTTTGTTCTCCAGATGCTAAGAACTTCCATATTTACTAGATCTCATCTGACCCCTTCCCGTATCCCAAACAGTCCTTAGTCCTGTGAGTTTTACCTACTGACTTAAAGTAGAAATTTCAAAATCCAATTTCCCACTATTATATTTATCATGCATGTCAAAAACAACATGGTCCCCAAATAATTCCTTTCTTCCACTCCCTTTACCCAAACCTGCCTCTCTCAAGCTTGTTTGTTTATTTATTCATGTTTGTGACTCCTTAGAGGAAATATGTGAAGATCAGACAAACAGGGTAGCAATATGCTTTCCCCAGCCCCACCTCCAAACACATCACAAGCTGACCCATTTATTAGTTCACCATTTCTGAAACACATCTGCCCAACAAAGCTTACATGTTTGGAAATCAATGAGGCACCAGATAGTTCTTGACTTTGTGAGTCATACCGAGTCATACTTACCCACATTAACACAGAAATTAAAAAAATAGGATCCATTGCATCTACAATAAATTATTCTAGGTAAACATAATGTTTTATGAAAAATAACTATCTTCCAACTAGATGAGACAAGCAGCTTTGATTTGTATTTCTGGAAGCCTCTTTGCTACCTGTCCTTTTTTAAAAAAAATATTTTATTTTATTTATTAATTTCTTTTCACAGCCTGACCACTGTTTCCCCTCCTTTCTTGCCTCCCAGTCTCTCCTGCCACATCTCTCCTCTGTCCTTCCCTCCATTCTTCCATTTCTATTCAGAGGAGGGCAGGCCTCCCACGGATATCAGCTAAACATGGCTGCCTACCCTAACAGAGTACTGCTGGACTTGTATCTGCTACTGCAGTCCATCTGTGACCATACAATGATCTGACTCAAGGATATGAAGAAAATTAAACTTTTCACAGATGCAGAGCTAGAAATGGGTGAGATATTTCAATCACTTTTGACGACTAATATTTCAGATGAGAGACTTAGACATGCTTATATCATATACTTCAATGTATCTTTGAGTCTATTCTACAGTGCAGCAGGTGATGGTTTTAAAATGTGGGACAGGCTAGGAGGTGGTGGCTCACGCCTTTAACCCCAGCAGTTGGGAGGCAAGTGGATATCCGAGTTCGGGGTTGTCCTGGTCTACAGAGTGAGTTCCAAGACAGCGAGAGATACACAGGGAAACCCCGTCTTGAAAAACCAATGAATGAATGAATAATGAATGAATGAATTACTAACTAACTAAATACATAAATTCCTGCATCTATGCTTGCTGGTCATTTGGATAGTTTCCAAATGCTTACCTATCACGTCATAGGCATTAGATAATCCACATTAATTAACATCACCAGCAATTTCATCATAAAGTTGACTTCATCGATTAGGAAAATTGTCATGATCACTGTGGCAGTGACATGGTTTCCAGAATTTCAGAGTTTTTTTTTTGTTTTAATTCTACCATTGCCAGCACATTTTGTAAGCTGTTTACCTTCAAGAATCAAAATCAATTCATTTATTTTGTAAACTCATTAATAGCGCCTACCGAGCCAGTACCCAAATCCATACGAGCAGCGCTCACCTCCTAACGTTGGTTCTCATAAGCCAAGATGCTCCACGCACAGGCAGCCCATCTGCTGGGGATGCAAACAACTGCACGTGCATGTCACCCAGGACAGTGATTATCTCCTGGGTGTTACAGAAGAACTTCATGAGTACTTTTCCAGTGGGTCTCACATAATATACAAATATACAGCTCGAGGGGAGAAATAGAACCACAATAACACAACCATTGCTGCTTCACAAAAGACCTTCTGAAATGACAGTGGCACCGTTGTACTGCCAGTGTGTGGTGTGACCGACAGAGCCAGGTGCCACTGCCGGACACGTGCTGAGACCCCGTCCGTGGCAGCATGCACACAGCAACACAGTGTGGAGAAGGCGAACCACGTCTGGTTTAGCTAGGCAACAAGTCTGTCTTTGTATTCTCCCTAGAAAGGTCTGGGGAGACAAGGAACCTACAAGCCGCACTGTGAGGATAATGGCATTAGCCCAACATCCATCTTAGGCCACTGCCATTGTCTCCCAGACTCCAGCACAAACCTCCTCAGGGTCTCTGGATTTTGCTCTGTCTCTGTACAAAGCCCTTCTCACGGGGCAGTGCAACCATCCTTAAGATGTACTTGATGCACAAGGCCCAGACCTGGCCCCTCTCCTCCTGTGTGCTGTACCATGCCTTCTCTTTCCCTCCTACATCTGTAGTTCTCAACCTGCAGGTTGCAACTCTGGGGGCCCTTTCACAGGAATTGCATATCAGATATCATATCATATATTTATAGTACAATCTATAACAGTAAGCAAAATTATGACGTAGCAATAAAAATTATTTTATGGTTGGGGTCACCACAGCATGAGGAGCTGTATGAGAGGGCTGCAGCTTTAGGAAGGTTGAGAAGCACAGCCCTATAGTCACCCTGGACTCCTATGGCTTTCCCTTAAAGTCTGTCCTATGTGCTCCTGCTCTGTCTTCTGCCTTCACTCTATTCCTCCCCTCCTGCCCACATCTCCTTTTTCTCCCCCTTTCTTCCCTCACATCACCTAGCCTTCCTTCTTTCCCGTTTTGCTATTCTTTTTGCCTTTATCTTGTTTTGACACAGGGTCTCACTGTGTAGCCCAGGCTGGCTACAAATCCCAAGAGCTGGGATTGTGGGCTTGAACTATGTTGCCCTGACTTGCATCCTCTTTGGCCTCGATGTGGAAGCTTTCCCCTCAGATCTTAGCACGGTGGCATCCTTCTCACTTGAGCTTAACTCCATGTCTGACACTGCTGACCCTTTATACTCCTCCCTAGACACTACCTTTCTCTTGATCTCGGGGCTACACTCTGTTACCCCCATAGCATCCAGCGCTCTTTAAAAGCACTAATTTGATTTCCGATTTGTAGTCATTTTTCTCCTGAGACAGAATGTTTATCTTCCCACAAGGAGGCATCTTGTCTCTTAAGCTCTGTGGTAACCTTATCATGTTGGACAGTTCTTGGGATATAGCAGGTGATTACTATTTGCTGAATGGCACGGATGTTGGGATCCTGAACTCATTTCCAGGACTTCTAGCTAGACACAGAAAGACATGGACACTCAAGTCTTTAAAATAAAATGAGCTGGTGTTTACATCTAACTTACACACATGGTCCAGTTTACTTTATGTCTCTTCCAGATGGTATTAGTCATTATGCCTCATATGCTATGAATATTACACAAAGAGCTGTTACGCTGTATTATTTAAGGAACAGAACCCCCAAAGCCTATAGGCACTGTTCAGTGCACATGCAATTATCTCCCAATGTTTCCACCCCACGGTTGGATCCTCAGCAACTGCGCACGTAAAGCAAGAGAAATGGCATGCTATGGCTTGTAACATTCTCCACTAGCACACTCTGCCTTCCCAAGCAAGTCATAGATGACATCACTCTATGAATGCTTGCCAATTGAACAAGAGCCCATGATCTCATGGCCTGTCCTCAAACTGTCTCCCTGTCACCAGGCTCTCTCTTCTCCGGGAAATCTTAAATCATGTAGGTAACCTTGCCACTGAGCAATGGATCACATCACTTCGCTGCTTTCTGGTGGTCAAATGCGGCTCCCAAGGCTGTTGGTGATCAGATCACTGTTGTGTCTACAGCCTGCCTATGACATTCTCTCCTGGTGTTCCAGACACTGGAACATGGTTCTTAGACAGCATCAGACATTCTCTCTGAGATTCACTCACGGCTTCTTTGTCTCTCTGCCTATCCCCTACTTTAAGCATAAGAGTAGACCTGGGTTTGGGGCATTCTTATTTTAGCTTCCAATGCTCTACTTGAATTTTGTATCCACATAATTCTCTTCATTTTTCTTAAAGGAAGAAAGAATAAATTTTTTATTTATGATAAATTATTGTAATTTTCTTGCCTTTGCTTATTTTTCGTTCATTAATGTACTCTGCAGTGTTTATTAATTGCTATCAGTGCTCTTTTATGATTCATCATGACTTCATTTTTTGGGGTAGCCATGTTTAAGTACCTCAGTCCAATAGTGTGTAAAGTTGATAAGAGTTAATATTTCTAAAGCAGTTCAAATGTAGGTTCATAGCTATAGAGCATAAGCCACATCCTATGAACATTTTCCAGGACTGTAAGCAAGGGGTGCTGAGGGGGGCTGGGAGGATACCAAAGGGGGCTGAGGGATACGGAGGGGTGCTGAGGAATATGGAAGGGGTTGAGGGGTACTGAGGGGGGGGGGCTGAGGGGATACC
>NW_026067931.1:4306271-4328025 GCF_014885135.2 Alexandromys fortis | reverse complement strand
GTGCTGAGGGGTACTGAGGGGGGCTGAGGGATATGGAAGGGGGCTGAGGGATACTGAGGGGTGCTGAGGGGTACCAAGGGGGGGCTGAGAGGATACTAAAGGGGGCTGAGGGATACGGAGAGGTGCTGAGGGATACGGAGGGGTGCTGAGGGATATGAAGAGGTGCTGAGGGATACGGAGGGGTGCTGAGGGATATGGAGGGGTGCTTAGGGATATGGAGGAGTTCTGAGTGGTATTGAGGGGTGCTGAGAGATACCTAGGGATGCTAAGGGATATTGAGGGGAGCTGAGGGATACAGAGGGGTACCGAGGGTTGGGGGAGTAGCCTTACATGGTTTTTCTTTGTTTTGTGAATAACACAGAGATAAAAGAATCATGACATTCCATGTGCAAATAAGCCCTTTAAGAACAAGGGTGACTATTTGGAAAAATCACCATTTGTGATTAAAACAGCTTTTTAGGAGTCCCTGTCACCGCCTCCAAGTGCGTCATTCGACTCATTGGGAGAGTTTATTTCTTTGAAAGACCTAGCCTCACGGATAAGAATTCTGATCAATAATTTCATTTAGTCCATATGTACTTACTGTCCCACATGGCTTACCGCTGATCGATGCATAAGAGCCACAGTTAATCTGTTAATATCCACATGTTACCATTCATTCAGGGACACGCAGTGGATAAATGAAAAAGCCTTAGTTACAGGATGACCAAGATGCTCTCAAGAAAAGCTGACCACACAAAGCCTATGCAATGACTCTAAATACCAGAAGCAATGCAGGTGAAGACAGAACATGGGTTCTCCATAGTGGACCAAGCAGGAGCCACCGAGGACAGCAAACAGTGTGTGTTCTGCAGTCTAAACTAGGTTTGCTTCTAAGTTCAGTTCAGCCCTCTGCAGCCTCTGCGGCATCTGGAAAAGGTTGCCTGACAAACTTCAATCAAGTGCTATAAAATGGGCATGCTTAACAAATAGAGCTTTATACACATCGAAGGAAATAATATATACAAAGTCTTTGAGTCTAGTCTCAGACACAAAGCAAATGTTTCAAGTATATTATATTTTATCTTATATCTTACTTTGCACAAACATGTAAAATGACTTAAAAACAAGACAACCACATCTAGCATGGCTTCAGGAATGGACCCAACTGAGGCAGTGACAGAATTAGAGAGACCCAGGTAGAAATGCTGGGAGCCAGTGGACTGAGCTCTCTGCTGGAGAAACCTCAGCATCCCGGAAGGAAGCTCAGCATGTTTCTTATACAGAGGTAACCCAGAGGCGGGGTTATGATGCAGCAGAACAAGGAGGAGGAGTTATTACATACAGATAAACAAGGAGGAGGGGCTGTTACATAAGGCTGGAACAAGGAGGAAGGCTTAGCTAATCTTGGTAGGGGCAGTCTCTGTAGGGGAGCAGTCTTCAGGCCCTAAGCATCCAAGGGGAGAAAGCGATCCTGAATGTATTCTGCACACACTGTCAGCATTCATACTCAGACAGAGGGAGGCGTTGACATGCCTCTGAATCACATTCCGGGGGAGGCTTTGTCATTTCTCCATGGGGTCTGAGGCTCTGGGGTCCTTGAAATGGCTGGCTCACGTCAGCACACACACGTCACACACACTCTTCTCACCCTATACCCATCTGTGTGTAAGCTGTGCTGTGTCGCTCACAAGCGGGAACCTTTCTCTCCATGCTGTGGGAAGTGCATGTGGTTTTACCTGCCATGCACGCTTGGCTCCATCAATTGATGATGATTGCATCACGACTCTTTGGGCCTCCTGCGGAGCCTGTCCTGACTGCCTTTCCCTAATTATGTTAGTTTCAATCAACAACAGAGATACAGAGATTTAATGAGGCCCAACAATGAGACTGATTCATGCATCCTTCAAACCAACTTGAACAGTGAAGTCCAACATCTCATTACTTAAGCTACCACACACATTATAAATGTTATCTCAACTTTCCATTTGATATGAGATGCCAGTTTACCGAGCCAATTTAAAGACCCTCAAATTTGAATATATTACAATAGAAGTGACTGTATAAACAGCTAAATGTATACACTTGTATATATACAATGGCTAGTTATTTAGTGAAGATATTCAGAATTTGGTATTACCCAATAACTGTAAAACTTGGTGCAAAGACAGAATTAATATTTACTGATGGTTCTTTGGAAATATTTGAAGAGAAATAGAGTTCTCAGTTAACCAGAACAAAGAATCTCTTAGAATATCGTGTTCACTCCCTTTGAAAACTACTGACTGGGGCATATCCAGAAGACGCTGAAGCCCGGGTTGAAAACTCGAACACTTGTGTGTGAGAACAGATAGGCTGTGCTCATCCAAACGGTAAATGTGTCAGAACAGAGAGGTGCTCATGCTTCTTTGTGCTATTTACTGCAATCTGTCTGTGTCTGGCTAGGAAAAGTGAGTTTTCCTCAGGCTTGGGGACACTGAAGACCCAGATGCTAGAAGATTCTGACGTAACAGGAACACAGACTGATCTCGACAACTGCACCTCTTGGTAGCTGTGCAGCCTTCCCATTGGTTCATTCGCCTCATCCACCAGGTACTGAGGATATCACGTGACAGGGTGGATGCTCATCACTCTGGTAATCCAACAAAGCTTCACCAACCCTCAGAATGCAGAGAGGACCAGGAAGATAGCCATGGATTTAAAATGGAAGCCATGATTTACAGTGGTCTCCATTCTCATGGAGCAGAGCATCTTTGGGCCTGTTTTGCTATCCCCAGAACAGCAATAGAAATACCTGTCTTCTTTACTCCAGTAAGAACCCAACTCTATGGGGGATCCAGTGCTATGTTCTACAAATGGGGGGGCACTTTTGGGAGAGGTAGGAAGTAAATACAAAACAAGATGGGAGGCGGGCAAAGACAAACAGTAGGACAGGGATCTGACAGAGGAAATGGGAAAAGGGTGGGCTCTTTAAGGGAGGTAAATACAAAAGAAAGAGGGAGGTGGGTAAGATAACAATAAGGATGTCTGAAAAAGTCAAAGGAATCATACCATTAACTATTTACCCCAAACAAAACAAAACAAAACAAAACATCAAAAGACTATCAGGTAACTAACTGTTCACTCACAACTTGAAGCACATTATTTAGGCTATGTAACATAGATTTTTTAAAAGATATCTTTCTACTACCAAGAAAACATGCCCCACCTCCCAATCAGGTTAGATTAGAATGGTTCTACCTGTACAACCAGCCATGAACACTGGGAATGCCTAAGTGGATGGGAAATATTTTAATTGAAAGTACACACACACACACACACCTAAGTTTCCCATATCCCGAATTAAGTAAAGTTTACATATTTTAAGGAAAGAAGAGGTCCAATATTTTCACTCACATATTTAGCTTACTTAATATTTAGCTCTTTGGCCTTTTAGCACGAGGCTACCTACATATTAGTAAGGTAAGTTTGGCTGGAGTCTGTTTACACAGACCTTCCAAGTAACAAAGGCTAGATCGATTCATTGTAAGGTTGATTCTGGGGCAGCAGCGAACATCTGCCGTGCATGAATAGGGTTTCCTTTTTCTAATCTAGTTCTCCTCTTGTATATTTTGGGAAATGACTCAAGTCGTGGCCAAGCACACCATGGCCCACTGCATTATCTCTGTGGGGCTGTGACTCATAGCACTTCCCTGGGGATGCCCAGGGTCATGCATGACCAGGCACTGGCAAAGCATCTTTGAGAAATCTCGCCTTCAACTGTAAAGACTTGGTGTGGGAAACGCGTAGCTTGCATGGCAGCTTAGTCTCCACAGGACAGTGACGTCAGTAAGATATAGACTCATCTGTCCAGTCAACACTCTTTCATGCCGAATGCTTTACAGCTATACCTCAGAAAGAGAAACAAACTCCCCAAGCCCCAGCTACGAAAGACACGAGGCACTGACTCTCTACTGTTCTGTTCAGTGCTACTGAACTGCCAAGATGGAGTGGGTGGAACTGTGCCACGTTCCTTCTGCTCTAAGACTATGTGTTTTCACTTCTGGCACACAATGACCTAATCTGGAAACAGGGCAGCTGAAGGTGTAATTGTGGATCTCAAGAGTAAACTGTCCTGGCTTCCCAGTGTGGTCTAATTGTAATGGCAAGTGTCCTTAGACGACAGGGTCATGAGAAGATTGGAGGCAGCTCTGGCATGGGCCAAAGGATACTCAGAGCCTACCCAAAAGCTGGAAGAGACAATGAAGGGTCTGCCCCGAAGCCTCTAGAGAGCACTCTGCTGACTCCTTAATTCCAGACTTCTGGCCTTCAGCGTGCAGCGACTCGATTTCTGCTGCTTCAAGACACCGACTCCATGAGCCGTCACCACACCTCAGGAAGCGAATGGAGCACGGTCGGACAGTCTCTGTGGAGACTGCTCAAAACCCACCACCTGCCCCTTCCTCCAGGGGACAGTGGAGGGAGAGCGAGCAAGGTCAAGATTGGACACGTCTAATGACATGCCTGTCCCAAAGCTAATGGGTGAAGAATCTGGGGGCTGGATTAGTGTGTGTTAGAATCACCTAAGGGACTTTTCCTTAAAGCTCACTTCTTCATGTAAAAATGATCAAATCAGAATTTCTGGGGCCAGAACTGAGAGTTTGTGCAATTCTGATGAGCTGCCATATTAATAATGGCATGCCTAGGCACTCTGCCCTGCAGGGAACGTTAAAGAAGTAGACCTAGCAACAAACAATACAAACAATCCCTGAATGTGCAGTTAGCACAGACTGGACCCCATGGTTTTGGAGTGGGGGAGGCAGAGAGACAGAGAGGGGAAAAACAAAGTGGGGGTGTGGAGAATGAAAACGAGAATGAAGTCAGGTGGGAACAGAGGTAGGGTGAATCTGGGCAGCACTGGGGTAGGGAATTAACATAGTTAGAGTACATTGTTTGAAACTCTGAAAGAATTAATAAACACAATTGTAAAAACAGAATTACACCTGACAACAACTTATAAAATGTGTTTAAATTTTTTTTCTTAGCTTTTTTTTTCATTATAGTACTTTCATACACACTGTATTGTCCTTCATTCTCAAATAAGGAATTTTAGCAGGATGCTTAGGTGTTAAGTGTCTTTAGGCCTGTATTTTCGGAATGGAGAATGAAGAAGAGGAAGGGAAGGGGGGCGTCATCACTGCCAAACTGGGCAACATAGTTGAGGCACCTGCTACCACCCACTGCCCACAGTGGGAGGTGGGGCAGGGGAGAAAAGCCAATAATATTAAAGTATGGAGAGAGGCAAAGATGAAAGTAACCATTACCCAGATTGACCATCTTGTGTGTGTGGAACTCTCTGCACGTATTTCTAAACATCTGTCTACACACAAACACACTGTGATCCTAGGAGTCGAGCACGGTTTGCGGAACAGCAGCATGAGCAACCGAAGCTTGTCAACAACAGATCCCGAGCATCAGGCTCGCCCGTCCTGTTGAGCAGACTCTGCACTATGTCTGAGCTCTTGAGGAGCAGCTGCCTGCTTCCACTGCAAGCACGGCATCCTCTGTGACCTGCCTTTCGCCATCTGTCCTTGGCAGGGAGTACAAAGCCATCTCCTCCCCGTCACAGAGATCTGCTATGCCTTCTCTGTCATAATCAATGCATTCTCCTGATGATCATTTCTACGTCCCCACATGTTTCATTGTTGCAAGCAACAGTGTCAGAGAGTCTTGGAGCGTCAGCGTTCTGCTTCCCCGTTACCATTTGGGGGTTTGAGAGATCACACCACGCACACATATACCATTCCACTATGTGGTATCAGAACATCACCACGAATCCCACCTGGCTTCATAGCAGCACGGGTTTCCTCAAACCTCCACAATCGCTGGAGCTTTCCCAATAATTCTAATATGAGATTATGTGATACTTGAAAAAGGGACAGCTAATCGATTCTTCTCACCTCACACTTCCTGTAATGATCACAGAGCTGACTATCCTCACTGCATAGCTACTGGCCATCTGCATCTCTCTGTGAGCTGTGATGCTATCTGGCTGCTTAACGTATCAGTTACAGTAGAAGCTGTGGAGACTCGGAATTTAGAAATTCAGTTTAATCACAATGAAAAGCTACGGAGATGAAAAAAAGAAAGAAGGGGGAATTAAATGTTCAAAATAAAAAGAGAGAGAGAGAGGATAATCAAAAGATTAGTCTGTGTGTTTATTTATAGACACTGGGTAGAGAAATCCAGTGATTAGGCAAATTAATGCAGCTGTGTAGGATCACAGAGCTGGGATCAGCCCCCACATCCTTTTCAAATGACGCCACCTGTCATTTAGGCATTTTGCATTTGTCTTTTATGTTACATACATTCTGCGATGATTCTTATTTGGAAACATCCTCAGTTAACTCTTTGATGGCCCTAGCACGCTTCCCCCTCTGTCGCTCTTCCATAGCCAGGAATGGAGCGAGCTAAGTGCAGCCCAGACGTGGAGGAGGAACAGGACACCTGCCTCTCAACAGGACCACGCCTCTCCAGATGTCTGTCTTGCAGGAGAGAGGACAGGTCTATCTTTCCTCTAAGTATTCAACTATCCTTGCCAATGTCATTTGACAAAAGAGCCGGATGTTGAGTGCTGGCTTGGTACTGGGAGCATGTGCAGCCCATGCCTTCCACAGGACACACCCAGCCCATAAAGTCCTCAGAGGGGTCAGTCCTGCTCTGTCACTGCCATCTGTTACGGGATCACATCTGGCACAGACACTCATGCTACCAGCGAGTGTCTGGGGTCTTTCCTGAGGGCTCCTGGGAATATACTTCATCTAAAACCATGCTGAAGGGGTTAAAGACCCAATTTGCACACCCCAGCTATCCCCTCAGGGTCCTGTTTCTGGAATATTTCATGTGCATGGCAAAAACACTGTACCAAGTGAGGAGGCGACAAGGAGACAAGGGGAGAGGCAGTAGCTAGGTTCTGCTTTGTGATCTGTGAGATACAGGCAGCTTGAACGTGTCTCATACAATACACGTCAGGGCCCCGTGTACAACCTGAAGAAAGGAATCTTGGACAAAAACACGAAGCTGATCGTATCCGGCAGTGTAAGCACCGGAAATGTTTACCTTGGGAGCTGTGCAGGCTAACACACCAGCCTTAGCTTCTAGAATGAAGATGTTATATAGGAAAGGTTTTTACAGACTTGAAAGGAATGGGCAACTCAGCACCGATTTCAAAATGTGGGTCAGCCACGGATGCTCATCACGGCTACAGCATAAATGCGCTAGGTGCTGCCCTTAGTTACAAAGCATGCCGGAAAGAAAGCTGCTGAGCTGGTGTGACTGTTCACCTCCACATCTTGTAGATGGAGCGGGAGAAAGAATGGCGAGTCTTAAACAGAAAGAAACATATGACTACACACAATACACACATAGAGCTACATATGAATATACATGTAGAGTCACGTATGAATATACACAAAGAGCTACAGCAAGGGTTAACCCAGATGAGCAGCTGTTTAACTGTGTGGAGGAAAGTCAGATGTGTATTCAACACCACAGCTATAAAATGTAGAAAAACCCCATGGGCTTTCTTTCAAGTTAGTGCTGGACACACACTAGGTGTCTTTATATCTTGCTCCTGTGGTGACTCTTTAATCAATTTAAGGACAAAAGCAAGGTGGTCAACACATTCTACAGCCAAGTCCCAAACAGCAAGAAGTGGCTTCACGCCCAGAGGCACAGACAGACTTAATTCCACACATTCTGAGTCCTCCAGTTTCTCTGCAAGTCAAACAGCGCCAGTGGTTGAGTGGAGAACGGAAACTGCTAAAAGATAAGCCGTGGGAGGGGCAGTGACTTTCTGTTCCTTGTATTTCAGCCAGCTTCCCGTGTGTGTGTGTGTGTGTGTGTGTGTGTGTGTGTGTGTGTGTGTGTGGCGGGGAGGGCCGCACTGCCTCGCTCCCCCTCACGGGGGGACAAGCAAGCTGTTGACAACTCCTCCTGTACAGAGTTGTTCATGCTGCAAAAGTGTTTACTGCTCACAAGCGACTCTCAGAATGAATTCACAGCGGCAACACCAGAGGAAAGCTTTGACAGACCGGCTTATGTGTTGACACAGTTATAAGTTGTTGGATTAAAAAAAGCAACACACTTTCCCTCTTTTCCAGCCCATCTACACCCGTGTGGCTCCAAACAAGAGAGCATGAGCGATGTCTGACTCGCAAATATCACCCTGCAAGTGGCTATTTCTGGCTCTGGGGTTCTTGGCTTCAGGCATCAGAAGGGTGTGGACCTCACTTTTGAGGTGAAGGAGGCTGAAATTCTCGCAGCCTCATGTTGAGGTTGTGGCAGACATTTTCCCTTCGAGGGCACTTCTCCCCTGGGCAAGCCTCGGGTGGCACGGGGGAAGAGGGGTGATGCTGGTGGTAAAAGCTAGTACCCCCAAAACAGTTTTCCTCAGACACGTATAATTCATTTTCCGAGTCCATTCAGAAGCAGCAATCTATTCCTGACAGAGGCTTCGGGGAGTGTGGGGCGACAGAACTTGCTTGCTCAGAAATGATTTACAGAAAAAAAGAAAGAAAGAAAGAAAAAAAGAAAGAAAGAAAGAAAGAAAGAAAGGAAGGAAGGAAGGAAGGAAGGAAGGAAGGGAAAGAAAGAAAGGAAGTAGAAAGAAAGGAAATCAGAAAGAATGCAGTGTGATTTAGTTAATTGAAGTCGCTAGAGATAATCAAAGTAAAAGAAGAAGGCAGGTGGACAGCAACTACTTGACCTTATCTGAAACTTGCTTTATAGTCAGGCCCGCTGGCTCGGCTGTTGCTATGCACTGGAGGTGCTGGGCTTCAACAGCTCCCACTGAGCAGCGTCCTCTCCTGGAAGGCATCGAAGGCCCCAGAAGCTCACACTTTCATTAAACACAGCCAGTGTGCTTGCTAGTCCCGAAACTCCACTTCCTGTATATCAGCCAGAGCAAAAGTGTATTGGAGCTGTTCATGATTGACAGAAAAATGGATTTAGAGCTCACCCCCAGGGACACTGGCCAGGCATTTTCCTGGCCTCCCCTGTCTCCCAGATCCCCCCCCCCCCCAAGCCATGGTCCACAGGTATCCAAGGAGCTTTTCTGCCTGTGCCCCCAGGCCAGCCTATATCTCAGTGAGTGCTTCTGCAAGGGCAGACGAGCTCTTGCAGAGTGGGGTTGTGACTTTTAACCTGTACTTTTTTTTATGGGGAAGCTGAGTTCTCTTTTCTTACTTATGAGCCCACCTTTCAAATTTATGGCCATTCTTGAAGGTTGAATTAAAGTTTAAAACATTTCGTAACTTTAAAAAATAAGTAGTGTGACTGTGGAAAACAGAACGTGTGGGGCACTGGCTCCACTATGAAGACAAGGAACACACAAGATGCGGTCAGTGGACCAGCCGCCACAGGGAGAGAATGCCAAGTGCTCGTACACAGAACAACCCAAAGCCTCAAACTCATCACGGCTATGCCAGACCAGCAAAGTGACCGCTCTCCAAAACTACACGGGAAGACGGTTTTCTCCTTCCTGCCTTTTTCCTTCCAGCCCGCGTGGTCATGCTAAGAGGCCATTCCTCTTGCCAATGCTGTATGCAACCACATCCAGGCTGGCTTGTTTAGATCACGGTCCTAGCTAATGCAAAGTATAGGAATACACACGACAGTGGGGGACTCGGGCAGCAGGAAGAACGAATGCACAGACTTAGCAGGTGGAAAGAGAAGCCACCTAAATCCTAGACATGCCACCTGGTCAACGAAAGTAAACTATGCTCTTCTGGGTAGCCTTGGTCCGTATGGCCAGCAACAGATAAACAGTGTGTGTAACGTTGTGTAGGTCAACCTGATCAGCTTTTGCCCATTTTTTTTCCTAAGGCAGCAAGCTACAGAGCTGTCCAGGACCCTTAAACAGCATTTTCCAATTTGACAGAATATTAGAGTAAAATCTATCTATCTATCTATCTATCTATCTATCTATCTATCTATCTATCTATCTATCTATCTATCTATCATCAGCCACACTCGCCCCTCCTGGCAGCAATCTTGACCTCGCTCTCTGGGTCTTCTGTGCCCTGGACCCACCAATCTTCACATGTGGTTATCTTTTAAGTCCTACAGATGACTCCTCTGAATATACGCCCAAAGTCCGTCTCCAACTCTATTGGCACAGTTACCATCTATGGACAGAGTTATCCTCCATGCCACCCATGATTATATCATGAGTCGAGGCTCGTTGTGTGTCTCTGGTTTTCCTCATTGATTTTTCAGGGACACAACCAGTAAGCCACTACAATGACTTTATAGAGCTAACAACACATTGTACTCAAAACCCTTCACTATGCCCACAACCTGATGCCCTTCCCACTCTGTCCAGCAGCTTTCCTCAGAAGCCAAGCCATATTTCCTGCAGAAAGACAGTTCTGCGCATTCTCTGACAACACGCGGCCCTGCCTGCACTGCTCACTGAGCATGCTGCTCTGTGGAACCTCGCTCGCTGCGTTCATTGCCCCGATGGCCATCCAAAGCCAAAGTTGTTAAACGTCTTGTCTCTTCACTAATGGTACTGATACCATGGCTCCCTAAAGACTGTGCCTTCCTCCTGTATCACAGCTGCTATAGCAACCACAATGAATAAGGATTTCTTTTTAATCTGTTCTCTGGAGAAATCAGGACAGGAACCTAAAGGAAAAAGGCAAGAGAAACCTAAGCGAAGAGGTAAATGGTCCCTCTATAAAAACATCCTGGAACTGAATAATCCCAGAATTGAGATATCTGCCGCCAAGAAGTTTCTGACATTGCCAAAATCCCTCCCAAAGTTCAGTCACAAAGTCTGGGTAAACTCTGCATTTTGGATGTAATTCATTCAGCCCATGAAAGGGGGGAGAAAAAGGCAAGACAATAATTCCTCTACGAAAATAAATCCCCATATGCTTTCTCTTTTAAACCTGCGTTAATTAGAAATAGTTCTATAATATAAAACAGATACTTTATGGTGATACATGGGGGTGTTCTATTTGGGGTGAGGTTTTTGATATTTATTTATTAATTGGATTTTGAGACAGGGTTTTGCTATGTAGTGTTGGCTTGCCTGGAAATCACTATGTAGACCAGGCTGGTTTCGAACTTGCAATGATCTGTCTCTGCCTCCTAAATATATGTGTTATGATTCCTATTTGGGGCCATAGTCTGGACCTCAAAGACATAGACACCCTATAAAATGATAGATAGGCATTTTTCCTAATCACTGGATTCATTGAGGCTGGGGAAACTGGCAGTTTGAGCTCATGGGATATCCAGTTCAGGACATCAGGGATCTCAGGTTATTCATTTGGGATGTCTAATAATGCTGCAACAAGAATAAACACTGTCTGGGAGAATGAACAGTTTGAGTGGAAACCATCTCCCCGACAGTGAGCTTCTATCTAAAGCCCAGACTTCTTGATGGAAAATGAAAGGTTATTTGTGTTTAAGTTGAAAACTTAGACACACGGTTTGGCTAAGTCAGAGCTAGTGCAAAGAACTAGAATGTGCTTTGATCCCGACAGACAATGGGGGGCCTGAGGGTGGCTCCTCCTCACTGACTCAGCAGGGTCAAGTCCCCGTGTCTCTGGGGTCCTGGGTATTTGAACAATTTGTTGCTGAGACACATGGTAGATGGAGACATGGAGAAGTGGTGTGGCGTACGGGATGAGTGAATCCAGAACTCAACCTGGCCCTGACAGTTCCACAACAACACCGTGACTCCTCCCCTGTGGCAGGATTGTTCCTACAGCTGCACCACCTCCGTGACCACATGCTGCAGTCATCTTTTTCAGTCACAGAGAATGAAATTAAGGAATAGAGGCTACCAAGACAGTCTCGGCTTCCTCCTTCTAAGTACTGCCTCGGCTCCATCTGACAAACATTTCTCTACTGTTTCTATCACAGTCCTCCCACCCGACAGAGCCAACTCAAACATCCTCTCTACAGGCTTCACAAGCATGGGGAAGCTGTTCTCTCTGGTAACTTTGCTTATCCATCCACCCACCCATCCATCCACTCATCCATCTTCTGGTACCTCTACTTCCCTATCAATCCATCCACCTTCTGGTACCTCTATTTGTCCGTCCATCCATCCATCCATCCATCCATCCATCCATCCATCCATCCATCCATCCATCCACCTTCTGGTACCTCTATTTGCCCATCCATCCACCTTCTGGTACCTCTATTTGCCCATCCATCTGTCCATCTTCTGGTACCTCTATTTGCCTATCCATCCATCCATCCATCCATCCATCCATCCATCCATCCATCCATCCATTCCATTCATCTTGAGAGTCTATGCTGTGAGTTTAGGAGATGATGACACTTTGACACCAGGGACCTCAGGCCATTCCCCACCCTCCAAGATTTCCTACATACTTGATGTTAATCAGACTTTGGTCACAAACAACCTTTCAAATAGATCATTATAGGCTATGATCAAGATTACATGGAGTCAGACATCAACCTACAGTCTCCACATCAGCCATCTTCCCACACATTCCCTGACCGCATCAAGCAGTTTCTGGCTACAGAGATGCATGCAGTCATTGCCTCATTGCTGGCGGGTTGCTGATAATGAGGGTCTCCATGGCTCCCTCCTTTCCCCTTGTCCCCAGGTCTGTGGTCCTCCTCTGCTGCTGCTTCTCACTGCTGCTTCTGCCAGCACACAATTCCTCCATGGTTCAGCTATTCCTTGCTCTGTATTGTCCTGCTCCCGTTCTTTCTCTCATCACTTTGTCCAAGCTTCCTGAATGCCTCCAGAAACAAGTTACCCACTACGGTCTCCTTCCTGAGAGCAGCCAGCTTTGCTGGCGTCATCCTGGGCTGGAGCTCTGTCCTGATGCTTGCTGATGTCGGCACTAACACTGTGCTCTTCGCTTCTCGGGCTACCTCCAGGATGTTTCTTTTTAGAAACTTTTGGAGTCCATTGGGGTAGTATGGGAAGGGCCTGGCTTTGGAGTGAGATTTCAAGTTCTGGGCCAACTACAGTAGTAGCTATGGTGCCCAAAATAGGGGATTGGATTCTTTTCAGCACTGGCTGCAACATCTACCAAATGGGAATACCAATTATAAATTCCTATGCTTATTTTGATAAAGGTATTTCAGCATCTCTTTCCATATTGATATTTGTTGCATGACAAGGTACTCTAGAAATGTCTCTCCCCAACTTGTTTTTCTCCATTCCCATTACATACATTACATATGTGCTAAAGATCAAAGAAATAGCAGGGAAGGAGAGGGCCAGGCTGACAACATTAAGCAAAGCTGGTAATGACATTAAATATACCTGCCATCTAATCTTACCAGGGCTGCTCTATTGTAACAACCTGTAGTTTGAAATGGAAATGGGGGGCAGGGGGTAAGCAGTGATACGAAGGGAACAGCAAAGAGAGGAGTAGAGTCAGGCCCTAAACAATGAACAATAAGCATGGGGCATTGAATGGAGTTAACAAATATGCTAATGTCTAGACCAGATATGCACTTAGAGAGGGAGTTTATGGGTAACTGAGCCCGTTCCGCAAGTGAACTGGTTTTGTATGCTGAATCATCATATATGAGCAGTGCACACACAAGTACAAGATGCCTCCGGTCGGAAGACAACATGTGCCAGGGACAGAACAAGGGACGGGCTTGCCTTGATCCTGTTTTCTATCTCGCCAAGATGCATCACCGTCGGAATACTCCTGCTAATACTTGGTTCAACAGCTCCTCTGCCTAAAGCAGATGGAACAAACGACCTATGGGCAGTTTACTGTAGCTGTCTGAGCCCTGCACCATCAGGTAAGCCAGCTCTTTACAAACACCATGGCTGGACTCAGGGATGTTTCTAGTGGAGTGGGGAAGAACATGTGTGCTCGAGTGAGATGTGATGGTTTTCATCTGTTCAAAGATGCCATTAATTGATAAGCTTGAACTTCAAAGGGACAAAGTCTATGAAAACTGAAAATCAGACCATTTCTCAGCTCTTTCTCAGGAAAACGAGGAGAGCTGAACCAAGCTGCAGACTTTCTCTTCTGAGTTTTTAACTATTTGCCATACTTTTTGAAAATTTCTTCCCTATACTTCTGTCTCTGAGCAAATAGATTCTTCTTCGAGGCAGTGGTTAAATAACTCTATGCATTCATTCCTCTATGATTTGTTGGTCATTTTTATGTGATTCTGAACTGAGAACAGTTTAAAGTGAATTACCCCTGAGAAGCCTGTGGGATGCTCCTATCCTCTGGTACTCTTCCCAACCAGGATGATTTATCCCCAGACAGTTTCAAGGGATGAGAGAATGGATGTCCAGACTTCCAATCAGCTTTGGCTGTTCTACACCAAGGCCAGGCAACGTGGGAGCAGCTGCAAAGGGTGGGTCTAGGCTTAGATCTCTTGGTGGTGGGGGCTGACAGGAAGACATGGTTTTAGCTCTTTGGGATCTCAAGTTGACAACTGTAAAATGTAAGGTTGGTACTGCTTCTCTGGGCCCCCCCAGCCTCAATGCTCTCCACTGCTAAGCCTTCTCTATCCACATTCAACACGGATGGACACTGATGCTCCAGTGTTCTTTCGCACCTAAAAGTCCAGTCTAGATTTAACCAAAGAGACAAATGGGAGAAACAGGAATGGAACAGCGAGAGTCAGCCGAAATCACCAGATATGCACAGACAGCTTGCATAGTAGGAAGAAAAACGAGCCAGGCAAATCTCCTTGAAAATTCCTGGACATTCTCCACCATAGCTTGGAGACATGCTGACCTTCGTCACCGAGGTGCCTGCATTCAAACACTCTAAAGAGCCAGAGCGGATCGAACCAAGGAGGCTCCCTCTGGCCCATGCTCCACCACCCATCTACTTCTGTCCAGGAAAAACAGCTCTCCTTGATAAAGCAAGAACTGAGGACCACACGCCTGTGCAGGGCACAGTGCAGACCATGTGTGTAACTGACCCTAGTGTCTAGATCAGCTCAGCGTCTAGTAACAAGAAAATGGAACAGGGAGAAGGGAGATTTATATGCAGCCCTCAAGGAGGCTAGCCTAGAGAAGAGCACTCAGGAAGGAATTCCCTTCTTTCTCCCCCCCCCCTTGCATTCAGCAAGGTGAGGGAAGAGGATAGGCCCACTCTCTCTCTTGCTTCCTTTCAAGGTGACTTCACTAAGATGAGATGTGGACTCACAGGGTACCAGATCAAAAGCGCCTGTTCACTGTGCATCCCTCCACATGTCCGGTGAGAAGGAGGAAAACACACAGTCACACTGGCTTTGGTAAGGAAAGAGCAATGTCCCCATTGCCTACTTCCACCCACAGTGACAGGCTCCTTAAGGCAGTTCAGGCCTGCATGTGGACCTGTTGCTTAGGACGGAGGCTTCCTCACTCCTCAGGATCTGCTGTTCAACATACTGACTCAGAATAGAGTCTTTCTTCTCTTTCAAATTAAGAATTATTGATTTGAGTGATGCTATGTATATCAGTCACACTCCAAGGCAGGTCCCATGCTCAGGAATATTTACCTAATATAAATAATTTCCATAGTTTTTTTGCTAGTTCATTTGATTGGTTTTGGTTGTGTGTGTGAGAGAGAGTGCTTTTTCTTCTTCTTTGTATTTTTTTTAATAAAGAGAAGTTTTTAATAAAGAGTAGTTAGATGTGGGGGGAGTTGAGGAAGGAGAAAGAATTCGACCATAATACACTGTATGAAAATCTCAATCAATAAATAAACATTTTATTTTTAAGTTTTGTTTGAACTTATAAAGACTGTACATGCTTAATGAGTACTGAATGAATCCTTCAATACATGGATACACTACATCACACTTAAATCACAATAAACATACCTATGACTTTAAGTGTGTTTATCAGTTTGTTGTGGCGAAAAAAAAAATCACCTAATTATTCTAGGTTTTGGAAGACATACCCTGCATTATCAGCCTCCTATGCAATCGCATGCAGTTCTCCATTCAACCTCATTCACTGTGTTTTCTAGGAACAAGCAGGGCAGGGGCAGGGGGTTCAGTACGTGAAGCTTCCCCCAGGGGAGGGGCAGGAGTGTCCAGCAAGGGAAGCCCTCCCATAAAATCTACAAACAAGCCTTGGGAATCTGAAGGTTTCATGAGGGCTCAACACACTCAGCTTTCTCAACACCATCAGCTGTGCTTCCACAAGAGGGGCAGAGGGTCTTCTAACCCTGCTAAGGAGTCTCTTTCAACTAACGTGACTAGAGAAAGCAATGGACACAGGAAAGGAAACAGGAAGACAGCGGCTACAACATCAATAAGACCATTGTTTCTGACAGGAGTATGGCAGGTCCAGCCGAACAGAGACTTCTCACCCAAATTGGAGCTTAAATAAGATAGATGAGCCAGAGGCAAGATTGTTAAAGACTCCTCATGCCTCGGGGTTCAAATTCTCCCTAGGTTTCCTTCTACAACCCTGGTATAAAATCCTCCTCATGCTCAAAGTGGTGCTGGTACTTCAGCATTGTGTCTATGTTCCTAGGAACATGGTGGAAGAGACAGTGTAATGGCATCCTTGGTTGTCAGTGACTACACCTGGAGTTAACTAAACACCGAAGCTGAAGCTGCCAGGCACATCTGTGTGGGCCTTTTAACGCTATCATTTGGGGCAAGAATACCCACCTTAAATCTTATCACTTGAGGTCAGTCTGAGCCACGCCTTCTTGCGGCAGCCTTCATCAAGGACAAGAAGGCATTTGCTCTTTCCATTCATGCCCCCACTGTCATTTCTCTGCCACTAGAGCCTACTTCTCTGGGATTCCAGGACATACTGAAGACCAGCTGAGACATCCAGCCTCGGGGAGTGAATAACTACTGGATTATTGGTCTTTCTGTTGGTAGACAGCCATTCTTGGACTAGCTAGATCACAGCCTGTAAGCCATCCTCATAATTCATGTATGTGTATATATATGGATATATACACATATATGTATATACATATACATATGTATATATATTAATATTCTATCACTTCTGTTTCTCTAGAACACTGACTAATATAAATAGTGAAGGGGTGTGACCCCTCTCTTTTAAGACTTTCTAGAACTGCCACCGGTAGTTCTGTGTACATCTCCTTCATTATGCATTGGACAGATAGCCAGCAAATGCCTTACAGTTAACAACAAAACAATGTGGTCTTTTGGCTACCAGCTCAAGCATGAGAAAAATTCTGCGTGGAGACGGTAACTTGGAGGCAACCAGCAGGCTCTTGCCCAATGAAGTCTTTGCAAGTTTCCGCATTTGTGAGGCTAAAGAAGGTGAAGAAAAGAAACTAATTTAAAGGAAAGGTGTGTACAGGCAATGACAGCCATGGGTTTCTATAGCCAAGGATACTTGATCTTACAAGACTCAGGGATGTGTCGTCACTCACAGGAGATGACAGCCCAATGTGTCACACACTGCTGCAGGGACACCCTCCCAGAGACCAGGAACATCAGTAGGTATGGCCAAGGGAATAGGTATTACATCTTCTAATACATATATTCATGTATGTTTGTGTATATATATTAATTTCACACTAATCCTAATGGCAGGCATGAGGAATGAGGAGGGAAGGGCAGGGAGAGAGCAAACATCCCAGATGGTAATAAAACGATCGTGCTGGAGAGTCCCTCAGAATTAATTAAGACATGGTCACAAGAGGATGATTAATTGAATCATTTCCCAATATGTAGTGAAAGTATTCCTGGTTGGTGTGACCTGGCAATTTATCATAAAGACCTTAAAATTCTGCACACTCCTGATTCATCAGTTCTATCTGTAGACAGCCAACATGGCAAAAATGCTATATCTGCCATTTTACCAATGAGAAAACAAAAGACACAGCAAACAACAAGACATAAAAACCTTTGCTGACTTGAGTTTGTGAACTCTTGGTAAATACAATGAAATTATGATTCCTAACTTATCAATTTAGTTACATATGCATATTAAAATTACACTTTACCCCAAATAATAGATTGGTTTCTAAGTGCTATTGGAATGGGGGTGGGGGGAATTTGAGTGTTTTATGTTCATCCCCAGTTTCATCACCATGGCAACATTCTCAATCGCTTAACACTTCTTCTCATCTGAGACTTAGCATATGATGCTGTCGCTGGACATCTGATCCCATGTGAGAAACATCCATGTGTATCACACGTGACAATCTGCTGTTACCCTTTGATGTAACCACTCACTGTACTGTTCTGAGGAGTGTGCTTTAAAAAATTGCTTGTCATGACTGTACCCAAGGTTTGGCCACTACGTTTCTGCTGAGTTACGTTTTACAACCGTTTTGTCAGGTAGCCCCTACTGGCACCCACACTCTCACGGACAGAGCTGGTTTCAGGATAACAAGTCTTTGCCCAGATGGTTTGGCTTTTGGAAAGAAATGGAGCAGGAGAGAGCACACACGGTTGGAGAACTTTCTGTAGACCTAATCATAAGACAGCAGCCACCCTCATGGGTGATCATGATGGGTCACGTAGACCTCCCTTCTTGTCTTATGTTCAGATCCATTTCCTGTATATGCAAAGGGAAAAAGTCTAGAAAGTCTAGGAAGTGGATGGTGGTTACTGATGGGAAAGGGATTTACCTTTTCTTCTGCTTCTTTCTCTTTATTTTCTACAGTTTCAACAAACCAGAATGGCTGTAATAACAAGGTAAGAACATTAAGAATGACTCTTTCGTCTGCTCTGAGGACCTGCTTCTGGGACCTCTTCCTCCTACTGGGCTGCCTGGTCCAGCCTTGATGTGAGGGTTTGTGCCTGGCCTTACTGTATCTTGTTTGCTGTATTTAGGTTCTATCCCTGGGAGGCCTGCTCTTTTCTGAATGGAAATGGAGGAGGAGTGGATCTGAGGGAAAGCAGAGGTGGGGGTGGACTAGGAGGAGTGGGAACTGCAGTCAGGATGTAACGTTTGAGAGAAGAAGAGAGAGGGGGAGGGGAAAGAGAGGGAGAGAAACAAACAGCCGAGATGCCATGTCACTAACACAGGAAATATACGCAGAGGCCCACAGGGTGTGGTTTAAGATATTCTGACTTAAAAAGTTACCCATTGCTTTGAAACTTGCCATCCCTTTGTCTGACAGCTAGTTGCTGGTTAGTTAAAAACGTAGATATGGTTTTGTGTGTGTGTGTCGGGGCGGGGGGGAGGGGGTAACTCATTTATCTCCTAGCCCTGCCCCCGTTCATTGCACATTCAAGTATCCAGTCCACGACAGTGACGGCAGATACATCAGAGACACGATGATAGTAAAATGAAGAAATAACACACACTGGAAACACCAGCTGCAGGATGGTATGCAGTTAGCACACTTGAGAGATTCCTGCACACTGGGTTCAAGTCTTCCCTTCCCGCTTTGGAAAAGACTTACCCTTTCTATGCCCAGTTTCATTGGAATAGGGGTGATAACAGTTTCCCCTCTGCGAGGTTGGAAAGGATTACATGTGAAGATCTGGTTATGCTGTGCATCCAATAGAATGCCAGGATCTGCCTCATGTTAAGGGTTCGACTACAATTACCTTCCATAATTCCCAGAGAACTCCAACCAGGTCAATGCAACTGTGCCTGTATTACAGATGCACAGCCTTGGGGGACCAGGACACAAGGCTCCTGCTGAAGCTGCTGTAAACTACCAAAATGGCCAAGTGTGAGCCCTTTACAAAACAGCTGTCAAGCTTGTCTTTCCCAGCCTGTCCTTTGACACGGCTATGCCTGAAGTTCCCTTGGGTGCCCTGGTTCACTGTGTTCCTCCCTTCGTAGCCGCTGTCACAGCTGCAACTTTTCCTCAGGCTTCTTACATTTTCCCTGCGCCTAAAGTGCGTTCTAACAGGAAGGCAGAAGCCCTAGATAGCTCCCTGCTTCGAAACAAACCAAGCTTCCCACCCTCTTGACCAATCAGCAGGAAAAGGCCAAAGCCTTCAGGCCATTACCACCTTTATTCCCCTATCCCCTGGCAGCCTTTCTGGAAAGATCTCTCTAAAATTTCCCTCTGAATCTCCTGAGGCTTTTCTGAGGAGCCTTAGACTTCCTCTATACCCTCCACTTCCTTATACTCAGCCACACTTCTCCCCTGGGCTATGGCTTCCTTTATCTCTCTGGGGATTTGAACAGGCCCCCGGTTGCATCCAAGAAACACTTATTAAGCATCTTCTATGACCCAAGCATGTTTATTACTCAAGACAGCTATCCTATACGATCTCTGATGTCTCAGCACCTGGCGGAGGCTGGCTGTATCATTGCCACACACTCTACAGGGCTCCACCCTGCTGAAAGGTCACGGGGATCCTGTCTTACCTGCCTTTCTATTTCTGGTCACACGAAGCACTTATTAAATAGCGGCGGGGTGAAATCTGTCCTGAAAAGTCTTCACGGTAGACCGTCTTACGACTCTGTAAGCCATCTAGATAGGAGCACAGGAACCACTCATCAAATGACTCTTCTCTTTGTGTAAAAGAAAAATTAAGTGCACCCATGACTTGCCTTGAGAAAAAGCCACACCCGTCAACTCTACATCAGATAGGATCTTCTTATGTAATTCCAGTTCTGGGAATCTAGACAGAGCTGGATATTCGGCAGACTGCTGAAAGGAACACAAGGAGACAAGAGGGGAGGAGGGGGAAAGGAAGCTTGGGGTGCCAAGAGAAATCTGGAAAGTGAGAGACAATTGTCCCTGGGGCCAGAGAAGCAGAGGTTGAACTGCCACAGACAGGAATGTAGCAGGAGGCAGGGGCATGCTGGGCTGCTCCCTTCCAGTCTGGGAAGCACTCCTGGAATGATGGGACCAATACTAAATGCTAACTGGGTGAGCAGCCCCCACCAAAGAGAATAAAAAACTTATTGCTTCCATACACTCCAGGTGAGCGTAAGCTGGCAACTCCTGACAAACCCCACCTGCTGAATTGAGCATCTTATTCCCCTAGACTTCAGGAGAACGGACATTGATTTTTGAAACAGAAAGAAACTCATGTAGGAAGCATCTCAGAAGACCATCCTTGACTGCGAAGCGGTTCTTCCAGTTATCAGATAGGATTTTTTTCCCATACAAATACTATGGTACCAGCAAGGCCCTTGTAGACTATGTCACTGAAAAAAGTGAATATATGACACAGAAGTAAGAGAGTGACCTTCTTCCTCACAGCCTCAAAGATTCCTGGCAACACAATAACAACAACAACAACAGCGACGACAAAAACCCCACACACATACCCTGGGGTTGTAGGCTGACACAAGTTGCAGACTCAAAGGAGATGAAAGCTGACACTATATGTGGGGGAGATGGGGGCTCACGGCCTGACACACAGTAGGTGTGGGGGAGATGGGGGCTCACGGCCTGACACACAGTAGGTGTGGGGGAGATGGGGGCTCACGGCCTGACACACATTACATGTGGGGGAGATGGTGGCTCACGGCCTGACACACAGTAGGTGTGGGGGAGATGGGGGCTCACGGCCTGACACACAGTAGGTGTGAGGAGATGGGGGCTCACGGCCTGACACACAGTGGGTCCTCTCTTAAAGGTTTTTTAATTTTCAACAGAGGAAAGAACAGCTCATCTTAATCTGTACTTGGAATTTCTCAAATTACTCATAAGAGCACTTTAAAAATTCCAGAAAGACAGAGAATTCAACCTCTGTCAAAATAGTATTAAGTGCTGAAACACAGACAAAGATGGGTGATTAACTGCTACCAGCTCGGATGAGAATGTCTGCAATCTCGGGTAAGTGCTCGGGTGAGAGGAAGCATTTGGAGACAGGCTGCGGGGGGGGGGGGGGGGGGGGGGGG
>NW_026067931.1:4280765-4306170 GCF_014885135.2 Alexandromys fortis | reverse complement strand
GGGGGGGGGGGGGGGGGAGCTGGGGAGTGCGGGAAAGTGTTTACCAAACGAGTGTGCTATCAGCTTCCCACAAACTCATCCCCGCAGAGAACTTTTGAAGTCGAGCACTGAAAAGAAGAGCAAAGCTTTCTCAGGATAACTGCAGGACGCCTGCTGAAGTTGCCTGACCTTGCTCAGATTCATACAATGGCCTCTCACTGCCTGTCTTTTTGCAGAATCCAGCCTTGCCACACGTTACCTGGCTGCCTGACCTCAGTGGTGCCATGTCCTAAGAGTCCCATTACCTTTCCACGCACCAACTGGAGACGTGAGCCTGTGGGAAAATTTGTCATCCAAAGCACCGTTTGGCCCCATAGCCTCCACAGGCTCATGGCCGTATCTTAATACAAAATGCATTTAATCTAGTTTCTAAAGTCCCCATAGCCTTTAATAGTCTCAATACTGTTTAAAAGTTCAAACTTAAGGCAATCTCTTAACCGCGGTCACCTGTAAAATAAAATAAAAGCAAACTACATACTTCCAACAGACAGTGGCACAGCATATACAGACTGGAGAGGATCTTCAGGCATGCCCTGTGGCGAGGAACGATGACATCAACAAAGGAAGATGGCACCCTACCAAAATACACAAGTGGCTCTGCACAGAGACGCACAGATCCAAGGAAGATGGTGGAAAGGGGAGAGGCTGAGGTCACGGCAGTGTCCTGTGTCACTAGCTAAGGCATCATCCCTGGGTCATAGAGCATTCACAACAGGTCAGAGCAATGCTCAGCACCAGGGCCAACTCTAGGGGGACACATCTGCCCTAGGACTAAGTTGATTATTTACATCAAGCATCAGATTGATACTGACACGTCCTGAACTTTTCTAGAATCAAATACAAAGACAGAAGAGCTGAATAGCTTTAGGTGCCCCATGACCTAGAATTTGGGATTCGCACTTTCCAGACCTCATGCTAAGAAAGATGATCACTCATGGAGGCTGGGGATGAGGCTCAGGGGGTTTTCCTGCCCAGTGTTCCAAAGGAATCCAACCCCACATCCCAAACACCCCCCCCATACAGCAGGGGAGGTGTGGTCCCAACATAGAAATAAATGGAAAGCTGAGAAGGGAACGATAAATCCTTTCAAACTGAATAAGCAAATACCTTAATATTTCTAGAGAAATTGGAGACATTTTTTAGTTCTGTCTGGTTTTTTTTTAAGCACCTTGCAAAGATATTAAGGATAGGAATGTTAAATTTCCCACCTGTCCACAACAGTCTGAGAGTGAACAAAAAGGAATATGTACAAAACCACCTCAAAAGGTGGTTTCCAAGTGAAAAAAAAAAAAGATGCTCTTCACACAGGACAAAAGCCAACAGCAGCAGAAGAAATAATAATAATAATAAACCTGTAACAGCACCAATAGGTAAGTCACGAATCCCTTGTCCCTTGCTTGATTCTAGCTACTCATTTCTCCTGCCAGGGTGTCGGGGTGGGGGACAGAAGGAGGGAGAATTCTTCCCGAAAGGGTAGAATATGGCAGAAATAGTAAATACCAAACCCAGAGAAAAGAGGAAGTTAGTTTCTCACATAGACATGAGTGACTTTTCTATGTGATATTAAAAAAAAATTCTGTAAGAAGAACAGGGCCATAATAAAAATAAATGATTTCCCTTTTTGTAAAGCACGTGGGGGTAGGAAATCGGCCTTAACTGCCGGAGGAATGAGGAAGCACGCTTTTCCCACTGTCCCAGAATGCCATCTCATGATTTATCCCCGCCGTTGCCCTTTCTCTGCCACGTCCCCGCCACGCTCTTCAGCTGTCCTCTCTCCACGCTCCTCAATTAAATCATCGCACATTCTCTCCTGATCTGCTGTTCGCAGCTTGTCACACCGCCACACCAGAAGCCTCCCCACATGCCGCACACTGAGACAGCCGCTCCTTCTGGGGCGCGTGCGCGCAGGCAGTGAGCACGGGTGTCCGGACGCCAGGCCAGGTGGGGAAGCTGCGGCAGAGGCACCAGGGCATCCCACGATCTCCCTGTGAGGAGTAGATGCCTTCCCACCCCTGGAAACAGTGACACAAGGCTGCATCAGCCTGCTTCAGCAACAAACCCTGGCCCCAGACAGCTGCACTGCCGTCCTGCTAAAGAGAACAGGCAATCTTCTCCCCAGTCCTTGCAGTTGGAGGAACCGGGCTCTGAGGCTATCACAACGGAGCACAATGGCACAGATTTTTATCTAGGTTTCACTGCTGCAAAAACTCGAATC
Organism: Alexandromys fortis; assembly: GCF_014885135.2. Classification (NCBI taxonomy): domain Eukaryota; kingdom Metazoa; phylum Chordata; class Mammalia; order Rodentia; family Cricetidae; genus Alexandromys; species Alexandromys fortis. The sequence continues at coordinate 4,303,916 of NW_026067931.1, read as the reverse complement.
TATAAGATGTCTTTCAAGAAAACGATGTTTTAAGAAAATTTACAGACTACCTCACATAGACCAGCATGGATTTTTATCCGCAACAGTCAGACCACCTGTGTGACAAATTAATGCATCAATCAGTAACTGAGGTGACAGAGACTCTTGTTGACATCATTGTTAGACGATGAGAGGGAGACACGCGAGACAGTCTGCCCAGCTTAGAGATACCAACGCAGACAGGTGACTTCTGAGGGCCCACACCTCAAGGAGCAGCTCAGACATTTACAGCTGGCAGTTCACAGGGAGCAGAGCAGCCAGAGGCTGGGACTTAACATGCGCCACACGCTCCCAGGGAGATGCTGCATTCAAGGGTAGCCTCAAGGCCAGATCCCCGATTGAGGAAAGAACTGCTGGCCCTCTAGCTCCTCCATTTGTCCCCCAAGGACTGCTGGGAACATCTGCAAGCAAGTGGTCAAAGCCTCATGAGCCTCAGAAGAGGCGATGAACAGATCCAGCTGGGAAGTCTGACAATACAGTATCAAACGCCTTAGCAACGTACATGCCCTTTAGCGCAGAAGGTCCATCTGAAGGCTACGTGCAAATAAGGTCCCTAAAGATGCCCTCCACCGCTGTTTCGTGACATTTGCTGTTTCTAGTGGCGGAATAAAGCAGAAACACCTGGATGCCCCACACCAGATCACCACGCATCCACATGTGGTGTTTCAGACAGGTTCCTGACACAGTGATGTGCAGGTACAGCGAGTGACATGGGCAGACAGTCACAGGAGACATCAGCAGAAACGGGAGTGAAGTAGTTCAGTCTTTGTTCCAGGATCTCTCTGGATTCGAGGTAAATGTAGGATGTATACAGTAGTTAAGGCGGATGGGGCAAGGGGGCAGTTTTAAAGCAGAATATAGTGGTTCACAGCGCCAATCCCAGCACAAGGCAGGCTGCAGTACAAGGACTGCCGCGAGTTTGAGGCCTGGGCTACACGGCGAGTCTCAGACCTCCAGGGGATACACAGTGAGACCTTGTCTCAAAACACACAAAGGTAGTTTTAATTTTTCATCACTTTAAAATATCTAGTAAACATATTGCCTTTTGGGAAACAGAAAACAATAATTTGTTTTAAAGAATGCAACCAGATTATGGTTTGTACATTGAAATCTATGAAAGGCCAGATTTGGGGCGGGGGGTGTCGTCCAGATCGACGAGTTAACATACAAAAAGCCAAGTGTTGCTCAAGTGAGGGTCCTCCCTTCTGGACACTGAGGCGTCCTAGCAGGGCTGGGCGAGTAAAGACCACGGAGACGATGCAGGTGCGTGATGTGGGTGAGCGGATTCAACGAAGCTACCAGTCCAAAGTGAGGCTGGGATACGGACCAATAACAAATGTGAGCTTACAAACACCTGGAGGAGCACTTGAGGGGCAGGCAGCAAGCATTTCTCTAGCATGTCCTGGTAAATGGCTCATGCTAGTTCACGCAATACTAGGAGGACTCCGATAACACCAGAACTGTCGTTTCTCGAGAAACACAGCACTGAAGTCCTTGGTCACGGGCCGGCTCTCAGGATGGACTTTGCCAGATGGCACATTACTTCCTTTGCATGGTACCAAGAGGAGTTGATCTACACCAGTGGGGAGTATCCCCCATGGCTCAGTGGGGTAATTGCACATAGCTGCAAGGGGCATGGTTATGTGCCTCTATTGGGCACAGCCATTGGTGGGGGGGGGTCAGACCACAGAAATCAGGGCCTTAGTGCCAAAGCAGTGGGGACTGGGGTAGCAGTAGATGGGGTGTAGGTCCTCTTCCCCAAAGCAGGAAAGCTGAGTGGCTTGCTTGCACGGGTCACCAGTCAGTCTGTAATTTACTATTTTAACTGAGTAGGATGGCACTGGGCACAGTGGCACACACCTGTAATGCCAGCACTACAGATGCTGGGACAGGAAGATAGCAAATATGAGTTCAACTTGGGCTACAGAGCAAGAACAAAGCAAACAGCACAGCAGCATTTTTTTTTTAAATAATTATCCCAGAGCAACACAGCAAGTAGTTTAAGGTCCCCTCAGCAAGAGAGCCATCAAAGAGTCTAGCCAACGTCCTGTGAAAGCACGGGGTTTTCCCTCTTCTAGCAACCTGGAATTCTCTATCATCTCAACTAAGGCCGCAGGAGTCTTAGGCATCTGCTCTATCTAGTTTTGTTCGAGACAGGGTCTTGCTGTGTGGTCTAGCCTGGCTGTGACCTTGTAATCCCCCTGCCTCAACCTCCCGAGTGCTGACATTACAGGTGCAAACCAGTGCTCTCATCTCTCAGGCATCTTTGGAAATAGACAAGCAGCATGCTATAAACACCATCGTTTCCTCCTGCAGAGACCCCTTCCTGAGATCTAGATGCTATCCTGGTATCTACTTAATTAATTTTGTATTATCCTATGTCTACACTGTGTGGTGAGATTCCTGGGACAAGGGGCTGTTTTCTGTTACTCTTCCCAGGTGATCAGCGCCATGCCCACTCACGTCAGAGGCACAGACAGAACAAGTGTCCTTAATTCTTATTCCCACCCAGTTTCTATTCTAAGCAAACACCTGTGTCGGCTTATATTTCTTTTCCATGTCGTTATAGTTCTGAGAAATCAAATGATCAGTCAATCCTGCAGAAATAATTATTTTTAATTTTTATGGCGACTTTGTCCTTTTTTTCCTGCTAAATCTCTCTCTACTGGATTATTTCAACTTCCTAATCAAATTGCAGAATATAATTTGCACTTTAAATCGTAAAGTCACTGATGGCATTTTTTAATCTTTTAGCAAGAACACTATTATATTCTTTGCAGTAATAAATCAGCATTCCGTCTATTATAAACTGCTTGGTCAGCTTCAAATGGCTTCAGAATAAATCTCTTTTTCTTTTCTGTCTCTGCTACCCAGGATAAAGAAAGGAAGCAGAGGGGATGCTTGGCGGATCATTTTCACGCTGCAAGGCTCTGTAATTTATTTCTTGTGATAAGCCTCTTGCAGTCCTCCACAGAGTGCATCCTCACTCACGTCTGAATAGACCCAGAAAGACACACGGTGCTGACACAGTGCTTACGGGCTGTCTGATTTTGTTTCCGACGATGGATGTAAGGGGGAAAGTGAAGAAATACCCTAGCATCCTAAACTCTTTCTCAAGAGATGGGAAATGTCACAGGCTTGCCTGATAGGACGCAGAAGTCTCTTCCAGAGATCAGAACGCAGCCTTTGCATGCCTAACAAAGGTACCCCAGATTCTCTATTTGGAGTTCTTTGCCTGGAAATAAAAGGACTCTATGACATCACACCCGCACCTCTGCTCATGTCCCGGTGCCACAAAGTGGGCACCTGAAACGTTACGTGAGCGTGATAATAGATGAACACTTCCTATTTTGTCCTCCTAAGTCACATTAGTGCTCTCCATTCATCAAAATGAAGTGCCGCCCCGCCGTTTACAGTCACCACAGGCTGGCCCCGCTCTCTACCGTAAAATTCACTGATACTTAGAAACATGCTTGTTGTCAATTATAATGCTAACATTTCAAATACTCGGGGAAACTCTGTGGATAGCATCATGGATAACGACAATCAGCTGCCTTAATATCCTATAGAACGTGTACGGAAGTAGAAAAGCTACAGCATGTGGGATTCAAATTAGATAAAGGAGGGTTCACACATCAATTTTAATTAAACACTAGACTGGATTAATAAGGGAAGTCATAAAATACGCTTTATTGGAAGATCTCAAGAGTAAATGGAATCTCATGAGCATACGTATATCATCAAAGATGCTGCCAATAAAGATGAAGGCAGAATTACACTCATATTCTATTTACTAAGAGTATATTCATATTTACCAAGAGTATGTCTAAATAGTAAGTTTCCAATTATGGACATTTCCTATCAAATATAGGTGTCAGTCACAGCTACAGCCATGACTCACACACCATGTAACCTTTATCTAGTGTTTCACTTATTATGTGACTTTGGGCAAGGCATATTACACCCAAGAGATTCTTCTCCAATAGGAATAATTCTACTTTTAAGTGACTGTTCTTCAAGATACATCACACCAGACCTTGCTGGCTACATTTTATTCTCTATCAATAAGGAACGCAATGTCCAATTCCCTCAGCTTCAAGTCCTATACGGTGTCCCTATTTGCTGTTGTACTATGTTACGCTGTACAGAAAGCAGATTTTCTTTTCATCACTCTGGTAACAACCAAAAAAGAAATACTAACAGATGCACTTCAGGTTGTGATCATCTTTCCCGTGTGCATTCCAACCATCCATGCTGACACTGCATATTGAGTCTTTGTCTGTGTACCAAGGTTGCTGAGAATTCCCAGGCACTGGGCAAATGCCACTGTCGTCCTGTATTATAAAACTGTGAGAAAACAATGCTTTTCTCCCCAAGCTTCATGGGGCAATTTTTAAAGAAAAATCACAGAGTGTAGACTGTGCAATTTATGCTGAAGGTCACATGGCTGCATTTGTGTGAGGACGCGTGCCTGCAACCCCCCCCCCACACACACACTTTCTCTTTGTTGCAGGGTTACAGATAGAATTCAGTAGAGCCCCCGCAGCCTATTCAGAACATATATGTCAGTCTCTATTTCTTTCACGAATAAGCGCTAAGGGACACACTATGCTCTTCCCAACTCCCCAGAGAGATTTCTGTCTGGATGTAGTCATGGGCTGCACTGGTAGAATGGCCGGTGGTAGGGTGGCAGGTAGGCAAACGAGGGCTGCAAAGTATACAGAGAAGGGGTGACCATAAAATGAACAGAGCTAATCCATGGGCAAAATGGGAGAGGCAAAAAGTGAAGACATGGAAGAGGCCACTCATGTCAAACAAGCTCCTCTAGGAAGGCAGGCCCTGGGACTGCAGGAGCATTGAACCAGGAGACAATCTTCCAGGCCATCTGAATACCGATCCTTTCCTTCACAGAGGAGAAACTGAGGCAAAGAGAGTGCAGGTGGCATCTCCAAGGTCACTGCTGCAGTCAGGACTGTAAGTGTTCCTCGGAGTTCTTGTGAAAACCTATCCTACCAGGGAGGTACCACTGAGAGGGGAGTAGACCTGGTGGGAAGTGAGGCCTGATGGGAAGTTTTCAGGTCCCTGGGGATGTTCCTTGAAGGGCACTGTGGGGCACTGGCCCCTCCCTTCTCTTTGCCTCCGGTCATGAGGTGTTTTAACTCTCCCTACTACATGCTCATGTCATGACACCCTGTCAGGTCTACACCTGCTAGGGACTGAAATGCCTGTGAGTCAGAGCAAATGCTTTCTCGTCATAAGCTGATCATTTCAGATGTTTGCTGTAGCAGCTGATGAACAAGGTCTAACACCAGATTGTGACCCAAGCACACTGCACAATTCAGAACAATGAGGGGCAGCCTCAGAGTCTAAAGAGCTCACAGTGAGCCAAAGTAGACATCCATTCCCTCTGAGGACGCTCTCCCCAAGTACAGCAAACCCTCTAGGAGCCAAGCCATCTTATGCACATGGAGTGGTGAGAACAATAGGCCAGTTCTAGAGGGACATCTGCCCACAGATGTGCTCCTTCTGATGGTCTTCTTCCTGCTCTACCTTCCGAATGGCACTTTATCCACTAGCAATGGTCAAGAGACACGAGGTCATCTTGACGGGGTCCTGTCACTGGAGAGAGGCCTGTGGGACACGTCTGGGCTATGGACTCGGCTTAGTGAAGAAGTCATACTCTATGAAACCCAGGAGAAAACCGAAGTGGAATGCAGAAAAGGAGAGAATGGACGAGCTGTCAGGGAGAAGACACAAATACACAGAATCCCATGGCACAGGAGAGGATCGTCCACACATGCATGGTAAACACAGAGGAAGTGACTCTGTCCAAGGAAACTGGCTTTCACAAACACAATGCTATTCGGGGTAGACTGTGTGCTGGAATTATATGGCTATAATAAGTTCCATGCCTAAGACGTAACAGCCCAGATCACTCCCAAAACACAGGACATGTTAAAAGGGCGAATTACCCCCACCATGAGGTTCTCCCACACGGCTGGACCAGCAGCAGGACTACAAATCACTGATGTAGGCTGGGCAGCCAGCGAAGGGAGCCTTCTTAGAACTTGTGAAAAGAAACATTCTGGATGAACCTCTTGGTCTTGTAAGAAAGGAAGCTGGTTGTGTTTAACTGTGAACACTTGTCAGGAGGCGTCAGGGACACGCTTATCTGTCTTGATAAAACATTTCTTTCAGTAAAGGGAACTAAGCTAAACCCGAGACTATCAGAGTAAGGGTAGAGCCCCTGTGCTTTACCCTGCAAGCACCCAGCCATCAGGGTCAGTCTCTAGCAGACCTCCCTTTATGTCATCAGACTCACAGTTGCGACACAGACGCCATCACAGCATTCTGTAAAGTTGACAGTGATGAGCCAGGAAATCCGGGAGAGCAGTGCTGGCTACCTAAATGCAAACTGAACCCCGCTTGTCTCCACACTGGCTGCCTTCTCATGTACTGTATTTTCTCCTCTCTCTCCACAGCAATGACCAGGTTCTAACACACTGTCCTTTGCTTGCATCTTACTTATCTTCTTTCCTCCCCAGCTTAAGCTCCACGAGGCAGACTTTTCGTCTGTCCCATTCACAGATGTATTTGATATGCAGATTCATGCTTTATATACAATGCGCTGGCTGACAAAGTAAGAACAAGAGTGGCTAAGAGTTCGGTATTGTGTAAAGCCCTTTCCCCAGACTCCGATGAAGTACCCTGAATAGAAACAACCACAGGTTTGTTGCGTTTTTAAACTGACATTTTGGAGGTCGGGGAAGGAAATACTTCTATTAAAAGTATTAAGGTATAGGGGAACACATCCTAGTATATGTGGGGCCAATGATCAGCCTCTGAATTTTCAGAGGTGTGGGGCACCAAGGAGCACCCTGGGTAGCCTGAGAAGGTTGTTGGGTGCCTTCTAACACCAACACTTTTGTCTGGTACTTCCCAGGTATACAAAGCACTTCTACTACATTTAAGTTACATTGTACCAACCACTTAAGGTTGCAAGGATTGAATCCTGAGTCTCGGAGAGTCTGGGTGAGTCAAATGGACTGTTTCTACTTCTGTTCAAGAATACTAATTTTTACATTACAAATGCAGTGTTTGCTCCACATGCCATGGTCACATCATACTCTCTCAGGTGGGTGAGCTACCTGTTTGCTCCCATGGGTTATCGCCAAGGGAGCATTTTACAAAGGCAGGTGGCTGTCTACTCCTCGTTGCCATAGGACTAGGAAATCAGGTAAGCAGGAGAGAAGGCTGCCGTTTTCATGTTTCAGGTGGTATTTACTGAAGGTCGTGCATTTCTTAGGTTGTGTTATACTGAGCTGTGGGAAGTGTCTAAAGAAGCAACGGCCAGGAAAGAGCCAGTAGAAAATGCTCAGAAAGAAACTAATTCTCCTATACAGTGGCTATCCCATTCCAACGGAGAGAGACAGAGGCAGAGAGACAGAGAGAGAGAGAGAGAGAAAGAGAGGGGGGGGCCCTCAAATGCGTCCCACCTAAATCCTGGAAAGAGAGCAGGCAGGTGGGGCATGCAGTGGGCGGGCCGTGAGCAGCTCATCCCCACACAAGGAAAAGTGGCACGACATCTTCTCATCGCCGCCGAGGAGAAGACGAGGGATGGTGGCTGGGGAGATGAGGAGCTCTGGGGAATTAACTAGCAGAGGGGTGAATCAGAGCCACATCTGGCAACACCTACAGACCTGTCAAAGCTGCCTGCACTTGTCACCAGCTCGGAGGCTCACAAACAGGAAACTGCTGGTATGACTTCACCTGACTCTCAAACTCCCTCACAGAGGAACTTGCCCCCGAGAAGTTATGAAGTTACAGAGCCAAAGGGTGAGGGGTGAAGAATAGGAGTTCAAATGCAGGTTACAGGGCATTCAGTGAAGGAAGTGAGTCTTGAAATAACCTGGGTTCAGTGCCGAGCGTCATATGCCTAGGCCCAACTTGGCGGAAAGGAGAGCTAAGTTGCGCAGGGACTTGAGGAATCCGAACGCTGACCAAGTGAGATAAAGTTGTTCATCTATCCACGTGTCACTCACTTGTGACATTCTGTACCCGAGAATACCAGTGTGAGAGAAAACTCTAAACCTGACCTGAGCAAACAAGAGACTTTATGATTTCCCTGAGTGGAGGCGTCAGGAGGCAGAAGAGTCCCACGACTGGTTTATTCAGGAGCTCAACAGCGCTGTCAAGGACTGACGCTTTACGTCTTTTGGCTCTCAGAGACCTGAGAACAACTGCAAACTCACGGCAGGGATCAATGACCAGGGATAGGCCAAGTCACCCTAGAGCAGAAGGTCACTTGGAGGACATGCTTCTAGCTAGTAAATGCTATCCTAGTAGGAAAGGGTCTACTGGCCACCCCGGGGCCCCAGACATATCTGGAGAAGATATGACAGCTACACGGCGAATACCGCCTATGTGGCGACTCCTGTACTGGCCACTGGAGAGGGAGACCAGGATCTGCCGGTCTCCAGAGCTTAGAGATGAGCGGTGGGGCAGATGTTAATGGCTTAGCCACACAGCTGAAACTCTACTGCAACAAGCACCAGACTACAAAGGTATGTGATTTCACGAAAGTAAGCAAACAGGGGACTCAGGCCAGACAAGAGGAGGGGAGGGCTTCTGAAGGGACCCTGAGGCTCTGGAGAAGGACAGTGGACAGAAAGGGAGCATGAACAAGCAGAAAGACAGAAAGACAGCCCCTTCAAAAGTCCGATGGAGAAGAGACAGCAGGTGTGTCGGAGCAAGATGAAGCTAAAGAGTCAGACAGGCGCTAAATCAAATGAACAACACCCCCCACCTCTTTTTCCCTCTCTCTCGTCCTCTCTCCCCCTCTTTTTCATTCAATACTGGAGCATTCTTCCAGAACAAATTAATGTAACACTTAACTTTATACTTCTACCTTTCCCTCTCCCCCCGCCTTTTTTTTTTACCCCAACATGATATTTTTATTAATTATTTGGGAATGTTATACAATGCACCCAGATCACACTTGCTTCCATTCCTCCCAGGTCTACCCTTGAACCCTTGAGCCCAGTCCCTCCAAAAGCAACACCACCAGCAAGTTCAATTTGTGTTAACTCACTGGAGCATGGCCAAACTCCCAGTGGCCAGCCCCTTAAGAGAAACTGGATCCTTCTCCTCCTGCCACCATAAGCCATCAACTGTGAAGAGCTATACTTCAGCATCTCTGTCATAATTTTTAAGGACTCTCATCAATAGCTTCCTGTCTCGACTGTTTCATTTTGGGGTGGGGGTATCACAGAAGCCTTCAATGTCTCTCATTCTCAGTTATGAGTCTGCAGTCAATGATAGCACTGCAAAAGAAGCTTCCTTGCCCATAGCAGCTGGTGGCAGCATGAATCAAAGACTTCCACATGGTTTCTGGTGGCAACACAGACCGCAGACAACAACAAGGCCTCCAATGGTAGGCACAAATCACAGGTATCAACATGGCTTCCGGCAGCAGAACAATGACAGAAACCGTCATGGTTTCTGCGGACAGCGCGGATCTTGGATAATAACATGACCCCTGGCAGCTGCACAGACTGTGAACATCAACATGGCATGGCCTCTGTTGGCAACACAGATCACGGACATCAGCATGACCTCCAGCAGGCAGCACAGACCATGGGGACCTTTCAAGGAGGTTCCATCCAGAAAATGAACCATTCTTCTCTCCACGAAGGCCCTATGCTCTCCTCCCTAAGCAGAATGAGTGGGCCTGGCCAGGGAACAGCACCAGCCTGATGTGGGATTCCCCTCTGTATGTTGTAAATATGTTTTATTACCATTGGTTAATAAAGAAGCTGATTTGGCCTATGCAGTGCAGAATAGAACTAGGCAGGAAAACTAACCTGAATGCAAGGAGAAAGAAGGCGGACTCAGGCAGATGCAATGGTGAAGGAGAAAGATGCCAGGACCTTACCAGTAAGTCACAGACTCGTGGCGACACATAGATGAATAGAAATGGGTTAATTTATGATGTAAGAGCTAGTTAGGAATACTCCTAAGCTATTGGCCAAACAACATTGTCATGAATATAGTTTCTGTGTGATTATTCAGGTCTGGGCAGCTAGGAAATGAATGCACAGCCTCTGTTTACACCAGCCTAGCAGGAAGTGACAGGGCAAGGTGGGCCAGTGGTGGCCTAAGCCTCCCTGCAGCCTGACAACCAGCCCTATTTAGCGATGACATGCCCCTTTGTGTGCCGAGACCAAACTCCTGTAACTGTCACCACCCTGTGTCCCTAGTGCCACTTCTCTCTGCGGTGCTCTGTTTCATCCCGCATCTTTTTTTCAGTTACATGAATCCACTTTTAAAAGCATCTTCCTAGAAGATACACTGCCCACTCTGCAGGCTCATCCTCTGCTGCTGTGTCTCCCCTCGAAGTCTCCAAGGGTCTCTTAGGCTCCCTTGGCATCCCTTGATTGGATGGTAATATCTGTCCCTCTTCCTTTTCATCCCATACTGGGAACTGAACCTAAGGACTCATGCATGCTGGCTAAGGGCTCTAACATTGAGCTACATCTCCAGTCCTCTTTATCTTATCTATTTTATTTCATTCTATTTTATTTTGGGTTTTTGAGACAAGGTTTCCCTGTAGCTTTGCAGCCTGTGCTGGCTAAGGGCTCTACCATTGAGCTACATCTCCAGCCCTCTTTATTTTATTTGTTTTATTTCATTCTATTTTTTTTTTCTTTTTTTGAGACAAGGTTTTCCTGTAGCTTTGGAGCCTGTCCTGGAACTATCTCTTGTAGACCAGGCTGATCTCAAACTCACAGAGATCCGCCTGCCTCTGCCTCCGAGTTCTGGGATTAAAGGCGTGAGCCACCATTGCTTAGCTTCTCTATTTTTTATTTGAGACAGGGTCTGGAAAGATGATCAGGTTGGCCTTGAACTCACGCTGTGGACCAGACAGGCTTTGAACCGGCCATCTTCCAGCCTCAGTATCCTGAGCCTCACTAACATCAGGCCCAGAGGATGTATTTCCTTTCATTTCAAAGTATCAGACTCTTTGTTTCTTATAAAGTTTCAGACACAGACATGTTCTAAAGCACCTTTATACGCATGTACATTATGGGTATTAAAAAGCCGTTTCATTTCTTTTCACGGTGTATATGTGTAGTGACGTCACTGGGAAAAGAAGGCTAAGTGAGGCAGTAGGAAGGAGCTCTGGGAGTCAGCAGCAAAGGGAAGTCATTTAAGAGGCCTAGGTAGAGAAAAGAGGCAGAGAGATATAGCTCTGACCAAGGCTGATGTGGTCACAGGCCTGGGATGGATAATGTGGGGTAACAGGACGGGAGGCACAGAGGCAAAGGAAGGATGCTGCTGGGGGCGGTGATTCTGGCCCCACAGCTCAGGGAAGAGTCTGTTGTTCGCCTTCTCTATTCTGGGGTGGTACCAACAGCGAGACAGTAGAGTCTGCAGTGTTTCTGCTCTCTGTGGGTGGAGCGGCTCTGCTCACTTAGCAAGAGGATTAGCTAAGAACTCTTCAAAGAAAAGTGCTGCGAAGACCCTGGAAATGCAGGAGAATCTGCCTTAGGAATAGAGAACACTGCTACCTCCCCTGGAGCTGAACAGGATCATCTCACTCGGGCTTTTTATCACTAATAAGCTAGACACAATCTCTCAGTGGCTGAGTATAAATGGTCAAATTAACCATGCCCTGCCCCGCAGATACTCGCAACTTTCCACCGTGAGTAACTGCGCATTTAACACATGGATGAACAAGTAACCAAGTGGGTTCTCATCCTCCAGAGTGGACGCGTACCTGTGACAAAGTCATCTCAGAAACTTCCCTTTTGAAATGAGATAACTAATTACCCAGTGAAAAAGCAGAGCGTTTTCCCTACTGGGAAATCAAGAACGCAGTCTAGCAGAATGCAGGACGTGGACCGTGGCAAATCAGGTCTGCAAAACAGTAAACAAGACAAGCCTCAGGGCAACTCACACTCGCACAGAGAGCAGACAGGACTGTGCACAGCCGATCTGGTCCTGAGAACACTGAATCTGGGTTTCAGAAAGAAACGGAAAGGGAAAAAAGTGCCTAGAAGGATATTACAAAAGAGAAACAAGGCACTGTTAGATAAAACAGACAACTGAAGTAAAACAAAACCCTTAATGTACGGAGACTTCAAGACCACACAGACGTGGCTTGAGTTACCCTGGAGAATTAGGAAGTGGCCATTGTCTTTATTCTCAGGAAGGAAATCCATGTCTCTTCCCAAATCCCAGCTCTTAAAAAGCCAAGGCTCTAAGCGTGGCGACTGCCCTCCCTTCAAAAGAGGTGCATACCCATTTCTCTACTGGAGCAACTGACTTACTGGGAGCCATGGATTTTGTAGTCATATGGAGAAAAAAGGAAGTGGATAACGAAAGTAAATTTCATTGGGTGAGCCAGCAGCATTGTACTGTACAAAACCGACAGAGGAGGCAGCCTGGGCACAGGCAAGGAGAGCACGCCAACCACTTTTAGCTTCATAAAAGTATGTCTATGTTTGTGTCTTTCATCCTAAGCTGCATAAAAACTTGACAATAAAAAGGTGAGATGAACAGAACACCAGTCTTTGGCATCAAGCACGGCAGGAATCAGCATTGTTTTTCAAAGTAATCTTGGTTCTTGGCATCTTCTGGCCAGCTACTGCTTCTTCAAAACTTAAAATATTCTCTAAATTAAACATACGATTGTTTGCAGTTTCTGCAACATACATGTGGATAATATTCAATGTTAGAAAAGGGGTTATTATGGAAATATACAACTCCTAAAAAGAACAGTCCATTGTCTCTCAAGAGGACCCCTTGATACAGACACTTACGTAGTGCCCAGTGTGTACATGAGGCCACAGACAATCAGTGCACACACACTGGACAAGGAACCAAGTGCTTACTGTACACAAGCAAGAGGGGATGAGCCTCTCTGTATGTGAGTGCAAGGGTAGGGGTGGTGGCCAGAAAGGCGTGAGCCTGACCCGCGACGTAGCTGAAAGGAGACCACCTTGGAAAGCTTTGTTTAAAGCCTAGTTCTGCAACGATCTGGGCACTTCATGCACTCAGCACCATGAATTGTTTTCCATGAGTCCTTCTCAACTGTGGTTATAAGTACTAGAAGCAGCCTTACAAAAATAGTTGTATTTTTTTTTATTAGCAGAGCAGACTCAAGCCAAAAATAGACCAAATGGGAATTTTGTAGCGCAGACTTTTCAAAAGCAGAGTCTCAGTAGGCCGAAGGCAAGCATGGCCTCTTCATTGGAAACTCCTGTGTGGCATTCAGAACCCACACAGTTCCAGTCAGACCTCAAACCTGCACTTTCTCTCTCCAAAGACAAACCAAACACTACACCGACAGCAAGGGAGCTGCCATCTTGACCCGACACTCTTATTGGCTCTGGAAAAAAAAAAAAAAAGAATTTTTGCTCTAGCCCTTTTACCAGAAGAGGCTGAACTACCACACGGCCCTTTCACAATGGGATGACCCAAAGCTGGATGAACACAATAGGTATATTTTTGAAAGACTACAACCTTCAAAATTATTGTGATGAAAGTTTGGATTAAACAAAGTCAAGGCCACCTAAAGTGTCACTGTTAGGAAAATTTTATCCTTTTGCAGATATAGTGCCTGTGACCAGTAACAATAACTGGAAAATCCTACCAGTGACTATAATAATGTTAGTATTTCTAACAAGACACCAGTACTTCACCAAATTATTTAATCCATTAGGTAAATCAGACGTATTTTTGACCACATCTTACAAATGAGGAAACTGGTTTCACCACTCATGATTTTCCCAGGATCAAGTCTAACTAATGTCAGAATTTTTTTTTAAGGAAACACAAAGAATAATGTTCACATGGGGCTAATTGGATATGTGAGTATGCAAAGTGTCATGACTGGGCACAGCTGAAGAAATCATTAAAACAAAGTTATGCAAAGGCTTGCTCAACACACACACACACACACACACGTGTGCACGCGCACACGTGTGTCACATAAGTAGAAAGGAAGTAGGTGGAGGACTTGCTGGGAAGAAAGGTTCTAGCCCCACAAGGAGGGGATGAGAGATGAGAGAGAAGGATGCAGGGTAAAACGACTAAAATTTATCATATAGATGAATGAAATTGTCAAATAATATACAAATTTAAGTTAAATGAAGTCCAGGTACTATTAGACTGAGTACTATCAGCTGGCATGACTGTCTGTAAGTGTGCTGAGGAGTGGTTAAAATATTTAGCATCTCACCTTCCCAGCACTGCCCATAGCAGACAGGCAGTGGACCCCAATTCCAAGCACAGACACAATGGAGCACACTGGAGCCTGGTGAAAGCACCATGGACTCAGCAATGGTACCAGCCATTCTGGGCGATGGTTACAAACTAAAACGATGTGTTGGAATGCATGGACCATCTGGCAAGGAGCTGTATTCTCTGTGGATGTTCAGGCTAGGAGTGCTCCGATATCTACAGCACTCTGCAGACCTAACAGCTCTTCAGGAAGTTCCTCTGAGCACCTGGCTGGAGACTGCTCCGTGGCACCTGCTAACACTCCAGTAAAGTGCCTTGCTGATTTTCAGACCTGGGCTTCTCGCAGGCTTCTGAAGTTCTGATGGGTCGTGACTATACACGTTTTGTTCATCATCTCTGAAGCCCTGTAAATGTTTATAAGCTGGCAGAGCTCTTGAAACGTTGGCTAAGTAATTGAGTAAGTATTTGTGCTGAATTTACTTAAGTTATAATGTTTTTATATATCAGATAATGTGTTAACTGGATGAAGGTCTGAGGATAATGGTGGAGGTCAAAAGAAAAGTTCCTCCTTATCTCAAAAAAAAAGGAAACAAAACAGAGATCAGAGATCTATGCATGCAAATACACTTTTATCTCCTAAGGAAGAGAGATCCAAGAACATCCCTGCGTTTCTGTGCTTTCAGCCCCAGGCAAAGGAACCAGCCATGTAGCTAAGATGCCACCCATTCCTTTGTCTTGTAGAAGTCCTGCTCCAGCCAAGTCACATGAGATTTCTACAGCCGCAGCCAATAACGGGCATATATCTAGGAAACCTAAATACACCTAGTGTTCTGGTAGGAGACCCTGATTTATTTATTTATTTATTTATTTATTTATTTATTTATTTATTTAAGATTTCTGTCTCTTCCCCACCGCCGCCTCCCCTTTCCCTCCCCCTCCCCCAATCAAGTCTCCCTCCCTCGTCAGCCCTAAGAGCAGTCAGGGTTCCCTGCCCTGTGGGAAGTCCAAGGGCCACCCACCTCCATCCAGGTCTAGTAAGGTGAGCATCCACGAAACTGCCTAGGCTCCCACGAAACCAATAGGTACAGTAGGATCAAAAACCCATTGCCATTGTTCTTGAGGTCTCAGTAATCCTCATTGTCCACTATGTTCAGCGAGACCGGTTTTAACCCGGGCTTTTTCAGACCCAGGCCAGTTGGCCTTGGTGAGTTCCTGATAGAACATCCCCATTGTCTCCGTGTATGGGTGCACCCCTCGCGGTCCTGAGTTCCTTGCTTGTGCTCTCTCTCCTTCTGCTTCTGATTTGGACCTTGAGATTTCAGTCCGGTGCTCCAATGTGGATCTCTGTCTCTGTCTCCTTTCATCGCCTGATGAAGGTTAATATTCAGGAGGAAGCCTATATGATTTTCTTTGGGTTCTCCTTCTTATTTAGCTTCTCAAAGAACCTGAATTATAGGCTCAATGTCCTGGTAGGAGACCCTGATTTTTAAAAATAACAAAGAAAATGATGCTGGTCAAATAAGAAAAACTGATACGACCTTCCTCATCTCCTAAGCTCCTGAGAAGTTGTGTTGTTTCTCCCCAAGAGCACAAGGTGCAGATACAGGCAGAAATCCACGCTCCTCTACCCACACAGTCACCTCCTCCAAGACGGTATGTGCAAACACCAGACTTAGGCAGAATTCTCCAACAGGCATCTCCAAGGAACCATCTCGTGGCAGGAGTCTCCCATCAAGACTTCCGCAGCCCCAACATTCTCCCTCTACACAAAGGGGTGAGACCTGTGCTGTGGCAGCTCCCTGAAAAACAGACCACAGCAGCCCTTTGCTTCTCTGGTACAGGTGGGACCAGTGCTTGGGTCTGCGTGGAGAAAGCGAGGCGAGGGTGATGAAGTGGCAAAGTTTCTGGGATTTGCTACTTGAAGCAGGACCATCCTGCCTTGTATTGTAGGCCATTAATTTTTTATTTCAATTTAGAGTCAACTGGGCCACTGAAGGAGCCCACTCATCTTTCCAAGGTCAGCTGGGCACTCGTTTGCCAAGATTTAGAGTACGACTTAAAGAGGGAAGCTTATCAAATGTATTTCTTGGCGTGTGTGCGTGTCCATGCTTGCACATGTGGGGTACAAGTGTAGATGTGAGTGTGCACATAAGTGTGCGCACACGTGTTGAGTCCAGAGGCTGATATCAGTTGTCTTGTCTATTGATGGGCCTTTCACTTAAACCCAGAGCTTGAAGGCTGAGTTACCCAAGCAAGCCCAGTCACTCTACAGACCCCCGTGTCTCTAGGGTTAGAGCTGGGCTGCCATGACTGCTGGCGTTTACATGGAGCTGGGGTGCTATCGCCTGTCCTTTCCATGCTACCCACTGAGCCAGCGTGCCAGCCCTGTTTATAACCATCCTAAATAAGCTGGGGAAAGATGTGTATCCACCTTTTTTAAAAAGGAGGGGACATTATCTATACCATCCTATGAAATGCCAGCAAAGGCTTATGTATTTAGGACATTCCTGACACACAGCCATACAAGATGACTTATTCTCCTGAAGGGCTGAAAGTCTCCAGAGTTTTCTTTAAATGGAAATGTTTCCAAGATATACCTAACGCTTCCATGTTCAGAGTCTGAAACATACATTTCTTTCTAGAGAACAGAATTAGAAGTATCAGCTGAAGTGTATGAGTCAGTTAATATTTAAAGAGATGCATATTTGGTCAGAGGTGGAAACAGATGCTGTGGACCACTGAGGGAAAAAAAAATGTTTGATCTTCATCCTAAAGTTTGTCCTTCCAAAAGCATCCCTGACGTCAGTTCCTGTCTTGGTCATTTGTCTCACGGAGGTGAAAGGAAACTGCAGTACAGGGTGTGTGTGTGTGTGTGTGTGTGTGTGTGTGTGTGTGTGTGTGAACATGGTGTGTCTGAACATGGTCTGGGGTGCCCAGACTGGCCTTGAAAATGACCTTGAATACTTTTCCCTGCTTTGTGCCCCCCTCCATGTGTGCGCCTCTGACTCATCTCTCTGCTGTATGTATCTGCTAGCTCTCTCTGTGTGTGTCTGTATATATGTATGTGTCTCTCTGTGTGTGTATGTATACATGTGTGTGCCTCTGTATCTCTCTGCTGTATCTTGCTGTTTGTGTGTCTGTCTGTCTGTATATATGTATGTGTCTCTGTGTGTATCTCTCTCTCTCTCTCTCTTTCTCTCTCTCTCTCTCTCTCTCTCTCTCTCTCTCTCTCTCTCTCTCTCTGCATGTGTGTGTGTGCAGGCCAGAGTTTAACAATGTCAGAGGTCTTCTTCAGCTGCTTTGCATTTTTAATTCTACACTTAAAGACAGTGTTTCTCATTGAACCTACTGCTCACGAGCTAGCTAGACTGGCTGGACAGTAAGCTCCAGAAATCTACCTTTCTCTGCCCCTGGTTACAGTCTCTTCCATATTGCTATCATGCCCAGCTTTTTTTTTTTTAAGCTTTTCTTTTTTTCTTTCAAATATTTATTTAGTATACAATATTCTTTCTGCGTGTATGCCTGAAGGCCAGAAGAGGGCACCAGACCTCATTACAGATGGTTGTGAGCCACCATGTGGTTGCCGGGAATTGAACTCAGGACCTTTGGAAGAGCAGCACTGAGCCATCTCTCCAGCCCCCCATGCCCAGCTTTTAAAAAGGCTCCAGGACATTGAATTCAGCCCTCCTGCTTACAAGAACAACTAGCAACAGACTAGGAAGCCACCCCCTTGGGCCCAGACCTTGGTCCTCTGATGGCGGGCCTGTTCCACCACACCTGGTTTACTTGGTAATGGAGTCAAATGAGGAGCTCTGAGCACAGAAGGCGAGCACTGTATCTACTGAACTACATTCCTATTCTCCACAGCGGAACCTGTTGAGGATAATTGTTTGAAAGCCTGTAGTGAGCCAAAAGCTGAGGCGGTTTCCTAGCAACGGGCTTTGCTCTTCCCTGTGTGGCATCTCTCACTCACAGGGTGCTCTCAGCAGCCCCTAGCTTCGGCTGCAGTCTCTGCAGTGGAACCTCCCAGGCACTTCTGGCCAGCACACCATTAGCCAGTTTTCTCCTGGGCGTTGCATCTACTCCGTGTTTGGGACAGAGGAACACCCTTGCTCACAACTCTGAGAACCAACGACTGAATTCCCCCAATGCATTTCTTCATTTTTGCATTTTGCTCATATGCTGTCAATGGAAAGAAATCAAAATAATCTTTTTTTTTTTTTTTTTTTTGTTTTTCGAGACAGGGTTTCTCTGTGGTTTTGGAGCCTGTCCTGGAACTAGCTCTTGTAGACCAGGCTGGTCTCGAACTCACAGAGATCCGCCTGCCTCTGCCTTCCGAGTGCTGGGATTAAAGGCGTGTGCCACCACTGCCCGGCCAAAATAATCTCTTATAAGAGGCATTTTGTCACCCTTACCCACCCCAATATGAATGGCATTAGAAAGTTGCAGGCATTAGAAAGTTCCTATTCTTTGACCCTGGGAAGCACTTTCCAGTAGCACAGCTAGGAAACTACTGGCTACTGGCTACATAAACAAGCGGGGGGGGGGGGGGGGGGGGCTAAGAGTTCGACTAGACCACTGCTGAAAGGCAAGCTGAGACAAAGCTACGTCCTTAGAGGACTGGCTTAAAAATATGGCAGTTCAAGTAACAGAAAACCATCTATTACAACGTTTAAGTAATAATCTATATTACGGACATGCAAAGATTTCCATAATATAGTAATCAGAAGAAAAGAATAACTTCAAAACCGATTGTGGATGTTCATGGGGTGGGACATATAGGACAGGTTCCTGAACAGTGCCGGGAGCTCGCAGAGACCCAGGGGTTAGTCTCCAGCGTCTGCAGAGCGACATGAATACGTCATAGTGCTATTTGTTAGTTCTGTTGTTTGATTCCAAACAACGTAATAACCACTTGTGTGCTAATGACTTAGTCACTGTTGGGAAAAAAAAAAACACGCACACTAAGAAGTACTATTTTTACTTCTTTCATCAGCAACCTGGTAATGATTTATGAATGGGCTATCTCTACACTCATCGGTGTTACAGAACCTCAGACCGCGGTACCAGCGTAACTGGTACCACCCTCGCTTCCTGCTCCACGAGGCGCACTTGGGCAGTAAGGTGAGGTCATCCAGAGGAATGCGGCTTTTAATGCTGAGGCATGACCTCCATCCAACCAGGACTCGCCACTGCTGCACAGGCATTCCCTCAAGATGGCAAGTGTCCCGCTGCCAACCCCAGAGCTGCGCTCAGTCTTTACCATGCTGCCCCAGTGCACCCTGGCACACGGGTCGGGAAGCACTGATAAATAGCAGGACACTAACAGCTGCTTTCTCTCAGGTTATTGGTGATTTGAAAACAAAGAAAGAGGTTCTGAACCTTTTCCAAACCAGCAGCGGTTAGTTTTACAATCAGAACCCACTGGAGTGATGGATGGCTTTGTCCTTACAGGAAGGTGGATATTTTGCTCCCGTCAGGTTTGCTCCCTGAAGCAAAAATCTCAGCATAAACATTAAAAACGGGAACGTCTTGGGTAATGCTTTCATTACTAAAATAGCAAAAACACAAAAAGTCATGAATACCCGTCAATAACTCTTCCTCCTCAGAGTCCTGTCTGATACTTAGCCAGGTCAGATCAATGAAGTCACTAGTGTCACCAACCCAGACATTCACCCTACTTCCTGCGGGTAGCCGTACATTGTTCAACAATAAACTCTCTGTCTCTCAGCTGATGTGCTGTGCCGAGCACAGTCGTGCCCTCGTGGGAACTGAGCTATAAATGGCCCCTTGCTATTGGTCTGCGGGGCTGTGGTCACCAGGTTAAGGGCGCTCCTTTAGAAACAGTGCCTGCTGCTTGTCACCCCAGTGTTCCCCTGCCGCTGTCTGTGAAGGACTTGCTGCTCTCTTTGTTCTCCTTTGCGTACTTCTGACCTGTTTGTCAGTTTTTGTGCTAAAGGAATGAATAGCCTATTATATCTTCACCAGTGGGGACTTTCAGAACCAATCTACTGAGTTGGGTATAACAGACAATTAGTTCTTTATAGTACTTAGTGGTTGGTGAATATTTTGTTTGTCTTTGGGCTTGTGGGGGTTGGTGGATAGAAATGAATTATTTTCCTACTTAATGCTAGATTTTAAGCCTGAGGAATCTTTGGTTTTGTTACCATATGGTTGAAGTTTTATTGCAATCAGCACTTTAGCCAATTTTTGTGTGCGTGTGTGATGTGGGGTTCCCCTCTGTACGCTGGGATTACCATTAAAGAATAAAGAAACTGCCTTGGCCTGTTGATAGGGCAGAACTTAGACAGGCGGGGAAAACTAAATGAATGTTGGGAGAAAGGAGGCAGAGCAAGAGAGAAGCCATGTAGCTCCACCGGAGCCGAATGGAACTGGAATTTTACCCGGTAAGCCACTGCCACGTGGTGATACACAGATTAATAGAAATGGGTTAAATTAATATGTAGGAGTTAGCCAATAAGAAGCTATAGCTAATGGGCCAAGCAATGATTTAAATAATATGGTTTCTGTGTGATTATTTTGGGCTGAGTGGCTGAGCAGCCAGGAACCATAAAGAAATGGATGAACTATGTGATATATAGAATGAACTAAAATCACACAGGTCAAAATGATGGAACTCAGAATAAAATGTCTTGGATTGATCAATGTCCTTGTCAGCTCCAACAACGCTCATCCTCCCTAGGACTTCAGGCCTGTTCAAAATGAAATTTCTGTGGAACACAAATGCTACCACATTATGCCCAGACTGAGCATCTTCAGTTCAAACCCATGGCTACACAGACTGCTTCCACCCGTGTAGATATTGTCCTCATACAATCCTTTCTGCCTGGCCACAATGTTCTGAGCAGATCAAAGCTCTATTTTAGTAGGGTAACACTTCAGCCATTGAATATTTAATGGGTTTACATGATTACATATTTTATTGAAATATTTAATGGGTTTATGTGATTACATATTTTATGCTTCTTCTCTCCTTGATAAATGTTTGACTACCTAAAACTCATTTATCTTCAAAAACCTGTGAACTTTAAGGCTGCTCAAACTAGTCTGCACTCCTTATATACCCGCTGCTGTCATCACATTCTACACACGATGTTATCGTTAGGCATATCACCTGCCTTCTCAACCGCACTGCACCCCACCTGAGTCCAGAGCCAGTGTCTCCTGTGGCTGCACAGCTGTCATTGGTGAGCACCTACTGCGTATCTGGACTGAACTTTCCACACCACCACAGTGAGTCCCCACAGCTCAGGGAACAAGCCACCATTGCCTTTTCACTTAAAATGAAAAAAGGAAAAGAAAAGGAAAGAAGATTCAGAGGGTTAACATCAGATGTTCTAGGAAGTGATGGAATTCTCACTAGGGCTTGGGGCTCTCTGACTACACCCTGGGGTGGCTCCTAAAGCCTCTGGGGACATGGAAAGTGGGAAGATCCTCCGCGGCCCAGCCATCCGACAGAGGCTGTGATGCTGTGCAGAAAGCGGCAGGGGCAATTCTCAACTGAGCCGGCTCTTCCTGTCCTCACTTTCGGCACTGCGGAGGGGGCATATTTATCATTCTATGCTGTGTCCTCACTCTTCCGACCCTGTAGAGTCTTGTGAGCCATAAATTTTGCAGTCACTTCAGTTATTTGCCCTGAGACATCTTTTCCTTTTCTGAAAACCTGAAGGATGGCCAAAGGCCTTGGGGTGGGGGGTGTCAGGAAATCCCACTTTTGTTCTCCACAGGTTCCTGGATGCTCCTCATCACCACAGGCTTGGAGGCCAGCATGGCAGCGCGCCGGGATGACGTCAATCAAAGTTGAACTTGCTGTCGCCACTCTTCACAGGAGGGAAGATGCACAACCTGTGTTTACATAATACGTAGGGTGTGACACCAAACCCAACCCCCTCCCCCTTCTTCCTGGGGAAACTCAAAGCTAGCTGTGGCTTTGTTGCAAGACTCCAGAGAGAGTGAAGGGCCGTCTGGCTGGGACCGCACACCTGAACCTTTACTATTTTCTAAAATGGCACTGCGGATATTAACATACTTACATCTAAACAACACCCTGCACTCTGCATCGGGTTACAGACAGCTGAATTCTACAGCTGTGCCTGCTCCAAAACATTCTGAAGGGAGAAAGATGTTTCGGAGTCCCATTGATCAGGACGGGTATTAGCCACTGGGAGTAAACCCTGATGCTACTTGTCACCCTTTATACCATTGGTTTCAAGTGGTCACTTGGTCCCACCTCCCAAACAGACAGCTAAGCAAACAACACTCACTTGGAGGAAGAGAAACTAAAATTCTTTTCACTGTTCCTCTCAACAAACCCTTGCAGAAGCCAAAATATTCACTGTGGTTTAAATACTTGTCACTCAAAAACTGCCTAGAATTGCCATGAGCATCTGCAGAGCCTCACCATTTAAGGATGCATGCCCTACTGATACTTTCTTTTGGTACAAAAGGCAGAGCATCCCAGTGGCAATCTGGCAATGAATGGCCCAGATAAAAATGGTGTTTTAAAGTCCATATCACCTTCTGTGTTCTTGTAGCCACTGGACTCTGGCATGTTCTGTATAAGAAACAAACCTTGCTGGGAGATACCTGCCAGGCTAATCAATTTAAATAATTCCTTAAAGCAGCTTCAAGAGGTAGAGGCGCTATTCCTGTTTTACAGATGAGGAAACCCCGGCCTACATGAATGGCTCCAACTAGACGCACAGGAGGGTAGTCAACTGGACTTGGGACATGCAAGCTCTTTGAGGGAGTTAAAGCAATAATGTGTACTCTTGTCCAACTCCTGGAGCTCAGTCTTGTCAGTCTCTTCTCGTTTCCTCTCTCTCACACAGAAATGCATATATA
>NW_026067931.1:4270794-4280723 GCF_014885135.2 Alexandromys fortis | reverse complement strand
AATCTTAGTAAATATTTCAATAGCAAACAAATCAACCAACCACAACTACAACAAGTGAAATGAACACTTAGAAGAGGCAGGTGTGTGTGTGTGTGTACGTGCACATGTGCGCGTATGCACGTGTGCACACACACACACCATACATACTGACATTTAAGACAACAAATGTATTTCAACCTCTGTCCCCTTCTGGTGGCAGACTAAAGATAAAGGTCCTTTCTCTATGGAGTTCCACAGATTCTCTTGTAGCAGATCTAACAAGGCAAACGAGAGGGTAGAGAAAGACCTCAGAGGTGGTTCCTTGAGGATCCACTCTCCTCAGGCTGAGTGCAGCAACGCCTGGCCAGACATCTATCTCTAAGGCCCATGAAGCACCCTGCGCTTCCATTTTCTCATCAGTAAAATGCAAACGGTGACAGCTGCTCTGCTACCTCAAAGTTCCTGCTAGCATCAGACAAATGATGCATGGGATGCTTTTCAAGTTCTCAAAAATAGGAAGTGCTTTTATTAATTAGGCAAATTTATTTGTAACAACATCTGTTAACATTAAAGTTGCATTAATTTTTCCAGCCCTGCAATCTTACTCCTAGGAATTTATGGCATACAAGCAGTGACGCTATATGTAAAGACCTGGACACGGATGCGTATGACTTCCATGTTGACAATATCTGAAACAATTGGGACCAAGGTACACACTCTCCTGGAGGATAATACAGACTAATATCTATACTATAGAATATTATGTAGTTATTAAAAAGGACAACCCCAAGCTTTACCAGCTAGACAAATGTCTATTTTGTGCTTCTCACAGCAATGTGGACTTTTTGACTATTGGGCTAGGGTTCCACACTGAGATGCATCCTCCACCCTCATTTTTTTGTTGTTGTTGTTGTTTTTTTTTTTAGAAAATACATTTTAAAGAATATAATAGGATCTGTCAAAAGTCTTACTGCGTTTTAAACTTTAATAATTTCTGAGGCATAAAGGCTACATACTTACAAAAGCAACATCTGAAATGCTAAATTTAACATTTTATGGTGCTGACGATTCTTATGAAAATTTCCCACAACAGGAAGAATTGCACATAAAAAGTAATGTAAGAGCAAAACGCATTCAAATTCCACAAAACTGAAGTATAAAATAATATTCACGTGCATCTTTCATGCATTTATAGCAATTACATTTCCCTCAAGCTATGAACTTAACACTATACCTTGAGAACATCTTATGTGATATATTTTAATTTCTAGCAAAAAATAATTGTCAATGCCCTTGCTCTATCGGCGTGCAGAGGCACCCATGAGTTGCTCTATCTGTATGCAGGGACATCTGTGAGTGTGTACACACAACTACAGGGTTAGTTCTGATCGTCAGAGCTTTGGTCAGGGGAGGGCTGAGTGACTGAGAAGCCCACCTCTGGGAGAGGCCGAATGGAAGTGGTTCATTCCCACAGGCTGGGGAGCTGCACAGGATGAAAGGGGCAGACTCAGCGAGGCAGCCAGTGCAGGCATTCTTCCAGTCTGCTTCCTGGCTGCCACAGGCTCCCCACCACGATGGCCTGAAATCTTGGCGTGAAAGGGATTCCTTCCTCCTGTGGTCGCTGCAGTCAGGGATTCTGTTGCACTCATGAAAAGTCCTGACTGATTCAACATCCCACTGTATGAATACAAGAAAAATGCAGAAGGCTGTGCAGGCAGCTAAAGTGGAAGAAGGAAGGGACCAGAAGACAGAGAGTGCTCCAGGGGTAAGTGGGGCTTTTGGTGTTGCCCTTGTTGTTTTCAGACCGAGTCCAGCTGACTCTTCAAACTGCCCTCCACCTTTTTGAGGCTCAAGTAACCCTCTTGTCTTTTGCCTCACAAATGGCAGGACTCAAGACACCGGCTCCTGTGCCCAGCTTGCGCTTTGGTTTTACTGGGAATTTAAACGTGTGCACAGTAGTATCACACATATGGAAGATAATTTTGTGTAATTTACTCTTAAAAATCATTTTCAAAAACATGCCTGAAGTCCTCCGTAAATAAATTAATAGTAGAAGAAAGAGACACTCTCCACAGGCCTCGGGGCTCTTATGATCTCCAGCGGCTGAAGGGCTAACCAGTGCCCGGCTTGCTTCTCCTGAAATTTGGCATCTCCAGGGTGGAGCTCTGGACTGGGACCCACAAACCTTAGGAGCTTTTTAAATCAACGAGCTGTCCCTCAGAGAACTTCCATAGGATGGGAACAAGATGGCAGGCGGATGCTGGGGCCTAGTTTACCAAAGAGCTCTTGGGCCAACATGAAAGTATCCCTCTGTGTTCTACAGCTCACAGCTCTCACTGATCTTAAGTCAATTAGAAATGGGACTGTCCTGTTGATCCCTGAGCACGCAGCTCGCCTTGTTCTTCCTCTCATGCCACCTCTCATGTCTCTGCTGAGGAAATTCCTCTGCACTCCTGGAGGCAACTCTCAAGCGTCAGTTCTCTGCCAAGGTTTCCCTGCTTCTCCAGGCCGATCTGCTTCACAGCCTGTTCACAGCCAGCAATTCTTTCTCTTACCGCATCTCATCTCGGCTTTGGTTGGGGCTACGATACCGACTGACCTTCCCGCTGGGCTATATAGGTTCTATGCAGCAATGAGACTGAGAGCTCGGAAGTGTTCTAAAGCACAGGGTAAATTAAACGGCAGTTCTAAGACCCAGGCAAACACACAATCTTAGAGGCACCTGCCTGAGAAGTCTCCGCCTTTACGTTACAAGTCACTAGACCCCTGCCAGGAAAGAAGATACGTCTCCCATGGGTGCTGGTCACCGCTGCTCTTCCCCAGTGCAGGACTCACATCTGGAACAGGAATCATGGACACATTCGCTAATTCAGATGAACCTTCGTCTCATTTCCACGTTCTTTCATTAAGGTGGAGTCTTGCTCTGAAGGCCAAGCTGGCCTTGCATTTACAAGCTTCCTGTCTCCTCGGTGCTAGTATCGGATGCCTGCGCAACCACACACAGCGCTTCAGTAGAAAATTTTAATGGCTGATGTTGACAGTTATATTTACGCTTATACAATCCCGTAAAGTCACTCACTGAACTCTGCCTTAAATCTGCTACCCAAAAGTTGTCGACTAGGTACCTAACATGGGAAGCAAGATCTGAGAAATTCTGATGTCCCTAAAAGCATACGGATCCCTTATTATTGAGCATACACTTAACAGAACAAGAAATTTTAACAAAAATTGACTATTCCTGCCAGGAACAGTGAACTCCAAGTGAGGAAAGAGTTACTACCCATCCTTCTTGCCACTAGGGAAAGCACGGAGTGCACCTGGCAAGCCTATGCCCATCGCCATGCACACAGGGGGTGAGTCCAGACAGGGGTCTAATCCATCTCTGCTGGAGTCCTGCTCTTGGGCTCTGGGAGCTGCCCCATAATCCAGGACGTTTGATTGAGTTCTGTTAACTGTCAAGATTTAATAAGCTAAGCTGGCTAATGAGAGCTGGCTGGGTCTCACATCATGCACGCAGCCAGCAGGCACACACTTTATGGCCTCTCACGGGAGTTCCAATGGTGCTTACGAGAGGCTAAATTCAGGGTGATTGGAGGGGAAATGAATAAGCGTCCTTAGCCACAAAGGATGGCAGAGGAGAGCTCTCCGTGCTCCTCAGACCCATGAGGAAGACTGTCAATTTATTCCTCACCCGCACAGGCTGAACCACTATCTCTTTTCTTCGTGGTTGTCTGTCTGAAGTTCTAATGAGCTCTTAAGATGTGCTACATGAAACCGAGTGTCCTGAGCCACAGGCACAGGATTCATAGTGAACAGGATAATAGTTTAGAAGTGCTGGACAGGATAGCCTGCTCAACTCCTGCTTGGCGGGGGCATCTGTAAATAGAGAAGCAAGGGACATTTTCTCTCCCTCAGTGTTTCTCCTTCCTAGGGTGGCTATGACCCTGCAGGTGCAGATTTCCTCTTTACCTCCCTATGGGCAGGGTCTGTTGTTTGGTGCTTGGAAGAAAATAAGACAGACTTTGGCAACTAAACAGAACTCAGGAAAGGATTCTGAACCCCACCCAGCCTTCCTATATAATCTGATTCTGCCCCTTTGCTCTGTACTGCCTGCCTTCTTCCCCATCACCCAGACTGGGCACAAGGCAGAAGCAGCAGCAAGAGGAGCATGTTTCCTGAGGGAGCATCCCACCAGGTGAAGCCTTGTCAACTGGAGGCTTCCGGATGATGAGGTGATTCTTCTCAACTGCCTTTTATTTTAAGTCCTAGCCAAGGTACACCCATCCTGCCAGGAGACCGGGAATGGTCGCTCTCTCTCCATGGAAGGCTGCTGAGGGTCTGGGGGATACACAGCTGAAGTCTGAAGGAGTAGAAACAAGCTGGAATGTATGGAAAGGCTAGGGGGTAGAGAGGAAGGCAGCCTCTATAAGATGCCTTCATATATCAGGGTCATGGTATTTCCTTCCGTTGGTGAGCATGAACACACACAGGTAATTAGCCAGGGGCTGTCTCCACGGTCAGGGCACTATAGAGCAATTCCCGTAGAGACCGAAGGAGTTAAGAGCACCTGATTAGTTACCAGAAGCTGGAAGATGGGGAATGAATGGTATGCAGCCGGGCAGTGTTCCAAAGCCCATGCCGCGGCTCATATCAGGAAGGCTGCTATAAACAAGCGTGTGTGTGCTCGGGGCCTGATAAGCCAATGGGGGCAGAGAAAGCAGTGTAGCCACCCAGGCTGAGGAAATACAGAGAGCACTGAGCCTCCACTTTAGGCAAACAATAGCTCTGGATCGGAAGCAGGTCTGAAGGGCTCTCTGACGTCTTGTACAGTAAATGACTGTTGCAGGGCACTGGATGTTGGATATCAACCTTTAAGTTAAATTATTCTAACATATAAAATCATGAGGATGGTGTCCTTAAAATTCTCAACACAAAAGCATGCTAAGAGGAAAGCACACGGCAGAATTACTCGTACAGCCCCCGGTTCCATAAAATACAAGAATACATTTAAAAGACATTTAAGATGACAAAAATATATATAACAGTAGACAACTTTCTCTGGGTGGTAAAATTCTGTGATTTTTTTTCTTTTTTTTTTGCATATACTTCATGTTCCTGTTTTTCTAAAATAAACATATACTACTTCGATGGCAAAGAGCAGAATGAAGTTATTTTTTTTTCTTTAAAAATTCCCTGAATGAAGTGTGATCTGCTGATGAAACTCCGTGGCACGAAGCAGGACTGTTCCTGTTTATAAAATATTGCTACGTACTCATCTTCATGTCTGCAAGGCTTAGTATCTGCTGCCTTGCACTGTAAACTTCCTGCAAGCAAACGCTGAGGCTGCGCACTGTCTGGCTCAACTTGAGAGATGCAAACACAACACCACAATGACAACGACACAAATGCACTTGGTCCTTTGTTCCTTTGGTAGCCAGCTTTGAAAATTCCTTGTGGGATGCATCCTTCCCTGTTCCCTTTCAACTACAATGTATTAATGGCCTGCTTTTTCTTTCTTTTCTTTTCTTTTTTTTTTTTTTTTTGGCAACAAATATCTTCAGAAACTGCTGCTCTTCTGGATTTAAAGCAGAGAGGAAAAGAGCGCTCCTCTAGCCCACCTCAGTGTTTGAAACAGGAGCTAGTAGGTCGATTCACTTCATCTAACCATTGGACTTACAGCTGTCTTGGCCCCTAGAATAGAAAGTAAAGGGAAGCCGGGCAGTGGTGGCACACGCCTTTAATCCCAGCACTCGGGAGGCAGAGGCAGGCGGATCTCTGTGAGTTCGAGGCCAGTCTGGTCTTAGTTCCAGGACAGGAACCAAAAAGCTACGGAGAAACCCTGTCTCGGAAAAAAAAAAAAAAAAGTAAAGGGAGACACAAACCCAAACCGCACTGATCGAGCACATGGCACTGGAGCCATAATGGCCGGGTTACCATCCATAGCCTTCTCTGGGTTCCCGAAGTCTTGACAGTCCTCTGACAGAACACTTGCTTTAACTTTTTCCTTCCTTTGTTTCTTTCCTTTATTTTATTTTATTTTCAAGACAGGGTTTCTCTGTAGCTTTGCAGCCTGTCCTGGAACTCACTCTTGTAGAACAGGTTGGCCTCAAACTCACAGAGATCTGCCTGCTTCTGCCTCCCAACTGCTGGGATTAAAGGTGTGCACCACCACCACCTGGCTTGCTCTAACTTTTGGGCTTACTCTCAAGATATACTTTGCTATCTCCACACAGCAGCTTTTGACTGACTTTAGTATGAAGGTTATCAAAGGAGAGAAATCACTATTTAATGGCCACTTTCTTACTAGAAACTCAAGATACATAAGAATGGCAGAAATGAATGTCCCTTTTAAGGCTGTCACACAATAGGCAGGAAGGCTGTAAAATCCCAGCTGCTCATTACATTGAAACACAGAATCGAGTTTTCAGCTCTCTGACCCTACCCTAGTCCTCTGTCCACGCCTACTGCAGTGGCTCACTTCCCCAGTGCTTGCCTTCTCTGGCGGCTGGGAGTTAAATGTTTAATGTGCTTGGTGTTTCTATTTTAGGAAGGCTAGGTTAGAGGGGAGTTTAGGGACTTCTGTGGTAGAGCTGGGATATAAACCTACATCTGTGTTACCCTCAGGATGAAAACTGTCCCCATTAACGACCTGCTGACTGAAGGGGGGAGCTAATTAAATGTAAAATCAAAGTAATAGTTAAATATAAATATACCACTTTTAACTTGAGTCTGTTGCGTATACATACGTATATATATACACATACACATAGTTGGCTTTCCTCTATATTAAGGACATGGGCCTACAAAGGAACAAGCAAACAAACAAACAAAAAAATCACCAATTTTTCTGGAAGAAAAATTACAAACATGAGGGAAGTTAAGACCCTTTATTTAAATAATAGCTCGTCTGTGGTGAACACAAGAGGGTGAAGGCTTGGGTGTGGCCACCTGAGAGATTGTGGAGGGAACCCAGAGGCAAATGTACCGAATTTTCGATTGCACAATAGAATCTGTCTGTGGAAAGCACCTCCTAACCGGAAGAATCTGTCAAAGTAAAAATAGACCAGGTCAACAGCATCTGAGAAACACATGAGCAGGATTCAGACTCAAAACACACATACACACTCACTCACCCGGGGTCAACAGCATCTGAGAAACACATGAGTGGGATTCAGATTCAACACACACACACACACACATACACACTCACTCACCCGGGGTCAACAGCATCTGAGAAACACATGAGCAGGATTCAGACTCAAAACACACACACACACACACACACACACACACACACACACACACCCTGGGTCAACAGCATCTGAGAAACACGTGAGCGGGATTCAGACTCAAAACACACACACACACACACACACACACACACACACACGCACACACACACACACACGCACACACACACACACACTGGGTCAACAGCATCTAAGAAACACATGAGTGGGATTCAAACTCAAAACACACACACACACACACCCTGGGTCAACAGCACCTAGAAACACATGAACGGGATTCAGACTCCAAACACACACACACACACACACACACACACACACACACACACACCCTCTATTGTTTGGTCTAAAAAGGAAATAAAACACTTTCACCCAAAGTATAAAATTTCACCAAGGACTGGGAGCAGCTGGAGTAGAACAGCAGAGCAGGCTGAGAGCTCCCAGCAGGCTCTTCCGGGGGGAGGCAGGGCAACTCCAACCTGAGGGCTCAGCCCTGGACACACAAAAGAATCACTTGTATGTGTTCACATAGGGATGGGTCATTGTGCCCAAACTCACAGATGCCAGACTAGCAGGTAAAGTTAAGTGCTGGCGATCAATTTATACTAATACATACACGCTCCCTGAAGGACAGGATGCTGGACTCAGCTTTGTCCTGTAAACTGAGCCATTTGCTGAGAGCCTTCTGGAGTTGGCTCAGGATCCAGCTGGGCATTTTCTACATTTAATTCTCACAACAGATCTTTGAGGTGCTGTTTGTGCACACTGTAAACTGGGATGGCGGCGGGGGGCGTTGCTGGGATCTGTACTTAGAAGTGTAAGGAAGCTCCTGGCTGACATCAGTGGTCTGAAAACCAACAGTTCCGAAGGTGCTGACAGGGAAGCCCAGAGGTCATAGGTTAGCATCATCAGCCTAATGACGGACAATATGCTGATAACATACATGATGGTTGATCTGCAATGATCAGGGACAACTTTCAAATTTTCAGCATCTACCCCGCCTCCCCCCAGCTCATTTTGGTGGCTTTCACACACCCAGGAAGCCAACTGCTTTTTTCTGATATTGTTAACATGTTACAAACTTCTAAAATGTCATTTTATTTACATGTATTTTTATTTTTCTATACATGGATTTATCTAAGTATGGGTTAACTTCTGGGACTCGCAGACAGAGCTATTTCAGCCATTGTACGTGAACATGAGCATTTCGGTTTCAAATGACATTTTCTGTACTTTTCCATAAGATTCAAATTGTGAGGGTGTTAAGGATGCGGTGCCTAGGCATTGATTTATTTGTGTCTATTAAATACATATGGTAATACACATGGCAACAAAGACGTGCCATATTGTATACTTAGGTAAAATCAAAACAGACCCTGCTGATTTGTAAAGTTATTCTACTAAACTGAATCTAAGGATACAGTTAGTGATATTATACGCTTTTGTCCTAATCCTACTGAAAATTCTGACGTTAAGTACTTCAAACCAGCCTGCCTCAGAAAACCCTGAAAGGTTAGCAGGAACCACGAGTCCTTTGAGGTAGGGAGAGCTCTCTGCGGATCTGCTTTCCACACAAATGAGTACTAAATAAAAACAGCGCTTTCTAAAGGTCAACCCCACACAGTTCGCGGCTGGGCCTCAGCACCGTGGGCATGGCCCCCGGAATGACTTTGATGGTGATTGGTGATGGAGAGTTCGGCACCAGCCATGTCTCTGTGGCCGACAGGGTTTTCCTTTTGCACCTTCCTAAGAAGACTAAGCCAGAATGCTGAAATTTTAAGCCACAGTTGCAAAAGTAAATAGCTAGAGAACACACAAACAGAACTTACATGAAGGGGAGGAAGGTAACCTTTGAAAACACTGCCAATGGGAAGAACTCACTTTCTAGAGATAACAATACAGCCCAATACTGCTTTTCTTAAAGGTACATCCAAGCCTCCGAGGGAGGTTGTCCCTGAATTGAAGTGGGATTTTTCTAGAGCACAGTAGAATGTTTCAGTAAAGCCAAGGCATGAGCAACACCTTGAGGGGGCTCCTAAGCATCAAGCTGAATGCTGGGTAGAGGATGCTACTTAATTCTTTTTCTTCCCTAGCAAAGGGGGTGGGGCATGCTAGAGTGTTCTTCATCCTCCAGTGTGTTCATTTGCTGGGCTCTTGCTTTAGGTTGGTGGAACTGCTGAGGTGTGACATGTGAGAAGGTTCTCAGGCAGGACAACAGGCACGCCACATTGCAGGAAAGGTAGAGATGTCAACTAAGATACATCGCCTCACCAGTAAGGCCGCTTCACCTCCGAGGCCTTGACCCCCGCAGGTGAGAACTGCTCAGTTAGCACTAAACGCTAACCTTCCAGGGTCTGATATCCCTAAGACACTGCTTCTTTACACGAACCTTTACTATCACGTAACTACAAAAAGCCTTCAGGCCTGAAAGCTTGTTCACTCATCACCCAAACGTGACTCACTTCGAACTGACTTACTACGACCCTCAAACATTTAGTGAACATTAACTATATGGAACACTCACTTTAGGGAAGAAAAGAGTCAGCCGGGCGATGGTGGTACACGCCTTTAATCCCAGCACTTGGGAGGCAGAGGCAGGCAGATCTCTGTGAGTTCGAGACCAGCCTGGTCTACAGAGCTAGTGCCAGGACAGGCTCCAAAGCCACAGAGAAACCCTGTCTCGAAAAAAAAAAAAAAAAA
>NW_026067931.1:4259435-4270775 GCF_014885135.2 Alexandromys fortis | reverse complement strand
AAAAAAAAAAAAAAAAAAAAAGAAAAAAAAAAGAAAAAAAAAAAGAAAGAGTCAGAGAGCTACACTAAAAAACACCCCAAACATCTGTTACACATCACTGTAGAAAGATGGAATGCACTCCTTCATCTACAGGGTCTGAAGCTGTGTTCAGTGCAGTATGTAGTGGCTTAAACGAGAATGGCCCCCATAGGCTCAGATATTGAATACTTCTGATCCTTCATTGGATGAACTGTTTGGAAAATATGGGAGGGGGTCTGGACTTGGACGGAGTGTATCATTGGAGGCAGGGTTTGAGGTTTCAAAAGTCTACACCATTCCCAGGATATCTCTCTCTGTTTCTGTCTTTCTCTCTCTCTTCCTCTCCTCCTCCCTTCCCCTCCCTCCCTCCCTCCCTCCCTCCCTCCCTCCCTCCCTCCCTCTTCCTTCCTCCCATATATTTGCACATGAGATGAGAGCTCTCAGCTCCTGCTCCAGCACTGTGGCTGCCTGCCTCCTACCATGCCCTCCACCACGATGGGCATGAACTCACCTTCTGAAACCGTATGTCCCTGTAATCTTTCTGTAAGGTGCCTGTGTCTTGTCACAGCAAGAGGTAAGCATGACACAGTGCAGGTTCAAGCAGGATGCCGCAGTCCTACAGACTTCAGAGATGATCTGGCACATTCTCTCCTTTGTGTGCAGAAGTTGTCTGGATCATCTAACAGGATCCACGACCCCTTCTCTCCCTCTGAATGCCTACTGACAGGACACGTTTGCATCTTGGCATTTTAAACACCGGGCTAAGGACTATGGTTCTAATTCCACTGCTTTCTTTTCCATTTGGAGACATCACGTTTCCAACACAGGATATGACTTGCCCACAGCCACTCAGCAGAAACCATGAGTAGAGTAACCTGGTTGAAACCGAAAGACACCGACACCCAGCAACCGACCAGCAGAAGCCAGGCTTGTGCTGCTGGAGAGGTGAAAGGTGAGTGGTGGCAAGGAGTGTACCTCCTGTCCTCTGGGTCCAGCTGAGTTTCTGTCTGGAAAGCCAGGAGGCTTTCTTTACCTTGCCCTCAGTCCAGCGCCCACCCAAAGCTCAGGCTGCCTTCACCAATGTTTGTCTCAGAAAATTTGAAAAAAAAAAAAACCCAAAACCAAACAAACAAAAACCCACTTAACCTGGGCACTTTTAGAAAAGGAGTGAGGGAAATCCTGTTTTGCAGAACTCTAACAAGAATTCTAAAGGGCTGTAATTGAGTTACATCATGGATATCTAGTAAGTATTCTGACTCAGTGTCTGCCGGCATACTTAGCAGTCTACTCAAGCACCAGCAAACAACCTTCCTAGAGAACTGCCTTCACGGTGGAGTGGAACTTTCCAACTATCCCATTAGCTGGCTCGCATGTACATGGATGAGTCTTTCAGGAACTGGAATGTCCTGGAGTCTTACACAGGCGAATACATTTCTTATACTTCAAACTCAATTAGACAGACGTTCTCTGGAGTCCGCGTGGCAGAAAGGAAGTGCTACAGATCTGGGAGCTGATTAGACGGGAATCCGAATGTCCGATCTGCTTTGCATAGACTTGTGATACTGAGCTTCGTACACCAGAGTCTCTGAGAGCCCCTCATCCGAAAAGCAAGAGTAATGCCGCCCACTTTTCAAGTCCTAAAATAGTGTTGTTTATCAAACATCTACAAAGGTCAAGTTCAATCTAGACTGTTCTCCACAATCGAGATTCTTTTTTTCGACCAAAAGAAAACCTACGGCACACTGATGTGTTTGAAGTCATTAGAGTAAAGTTGTGTTTTTAATAGAACAATAAAACAGCAAGATAGTGGTTTCTTGACATGAAAGTTCATGACTAAAATCTTAAACAGCATGGTTTAGGGTTAGTGTTTTCACACTGCCTGCCAAGTTTTCAGATTCTACCTACTTAGCGTTCTCAAACTGCTCTCATTCATTCTTTATGGGAAATATTTCATAAGTAAGTTACTTTAAGAAACCAAAAATTTGCAGTAGAAAGTTTTCCTGAGTCTTTATTTTTTACTTTTATTATTTTTTTAAAGAAGAAACCCTATTCGACAGGCAAATCTAAATAATGGTTAGCGATTCTTAATGTAGAGAATTTGTAACTTTTTATTGTAATTGAAAAGGAACATACAAAGCAATTACTTAGTCACGGATAAAGCCCACGATCCACTTTCGAAATAATGACTAACCTAACAGGAGAGACAAGACTCTTGTAATTAGATACCGAAGCCTAGCCATTCAAGACAAGCACCACACATTACATAGTTTTCCTCTGTAGTCACAACATCCTTCTTTTCCTCCTGGACGTATATCAGCAATAACTGAACAGGAAATTAAAAGGTTACTGTACTATAGGAAATCAGTTTACATTTTTAGCGAAGAATAAAGCCTCACTAATTTTGATTTTACTGGTTTTGTAAGGAGAGAAAGTATCCATTAGTAGGGCGCATGAAATTCTCTTGAGAATAAGACAAGACTCTTAAGGGAGCAAAACCATAAACAAATGTACGAACCCATTTGCGTATTGATGCCTGGAGTCATTACTGGGCACGCACCCAATGGAATTCCCAAGCCTGGAGACTGTCACACTCTTTTGGTGCTCTTGAAGGGTAGGCTCAGGAGCAAACGAAGCACAGACATTTTCCTAGAAAGATGGGACAGCTTGATTGCGTGGAGATGTATCTAAAGCCATCTAGCATAACTGCCATTCAGCCAGGGATTAGACTACATTTCCCAGGCTGCCTTGCCTTTGGGTAGAGCCGGATAATTAGCTCTGACTAAGAAATGGGAAGAAAAGATATCGTTGTGCTTTGATCTTTCAGAATTAAGAAGCAAAGGCTCTCTCTCCTTGCTCTTCTCTGTCCACCGTCCAGAGGAAGACAATGACATGTCTCAATCAGTAATGGCATCATGGGTTGAATTAGCCTCCCTTCTTCCTCCTCCGAATTCATAATTCATAATCAAATCATAAACCACACTGTCACCTCTTTGAAAATGGGACTATCATCAGATAAATTAGTTAAGAGTAACTCATACTGGAATAGAGAAGGCCCTTGATCCAGTATGACTTGTATTCTCATAAAAGAGAAATTTGAGACCTGGTGTGTTGGCCACTCCTGTAACTCCAGCACTCCGGGAACAGGAGTAGGTGGATCTTTGTGAATTCAAGGCCAACCTGATCTACCTAGCAAGTCCCATCTCTACCAGAACTACACAGTGAGACCCTGTCTCAAAAAGACAGGAAGTGGAGGGGCAGATATCTGGACCCAGGCACAAACACAAGAAAGATGAATTACAGATCAAAGCAAGAGAGAGAAACCTGGACTATACCCCTGGTTCACAAACACAAAAGTAAATAGCCCTGCCTACCTCTCAGTAGTCTCTAGAATGGAGAGATAACACAATGGTCTACTCAAGTCACCCGGCCTAGAGTGCTCTGCTACCATAGCCTGTACAGACAGTAAAATAGAAGGTGGAAAGGGCCTGGCACAGAATTCCATCACTTCAGAATAAAAGCATACCGTAGGTCAGGTACCTCCATGGGACTGAGCCAGAAAGGAAACTTTTATTGTGTCAGGCCAAACAAGCTAGCAGCCTATTTGCTATTGTAGCTAGTATTACCCTATATAGGATTTAACTCCTTTAACTGAATGTCAATGAAAGCAAACAGGAAGACATCAGAGAACAATGCAAATGCCATCAATGTAAAAACTCAGAGCAAATTTAACTTTACAGGAAAGATATTCAGATATTTTTGGGGTCATTTCTCCAAATTCTCACTAGTATTCACATTCACTCTCTTGTGCTTGTAGATATATAATTTTCCCAAGAATTGCAAATAAGCCTTTTTATTGCATATTAGGTAGCATTTCTTCTAAGGGGCCCTAGTCTGAAAGGCTTTGACTGAGTGGGTGCTAAGGACAAGGACGAGGGTGCAATCTCATTACTTTAAAGCAATCCAAAAAGAAGTCACTGCAGTCGGAAAACTGCTGGTCCTTAAGTACACAGCAAGGTGACCAGTGTGGGCTGTGTGGGTGTTATTCTTTCTCTCTTGTAAAAAGAAAAGGGGAAAGGGTAGACATCCTAGCTAAGAGTTATTGGTCCAAAATCCCCCCCAAAGCTGAGCTGGCAGTTGGATTCTGTTTATAGAAAGCCAGGGCTGGTTCTGCCTGAGCTCAGAGCTCAGTTCAGAACACGGCACCTGGATTTAAACACACACAGCAGCAGGTAGGTGCCCAGGTCATGACTGCTGCAAAGTGAAGACAGGAGTCCCCTGGCCAGCCTGATCTAAATGGGGAGGTGCTTGAGGGGAGGGCAGCCCACTCCCAGCAGCCAGGGAGCAGGAGACTCAGCAGCTCCTGCATACACAGGCAGCAAGCATGGGACATCTCTGAGGCTCACACCTGAGGGTCCTCAGTCACCTCTGTCATAGCCAGGAACCGGCCCTCAGCGGTGACTCCTTCTTTCAAATGATCGTTGTTCTCATTAAACTACAGAATCCGGCAAGCAAATGGAAAAGCTCAGAGAGCATATACTCCCTACTGTAACTCTGCTTCACTGCAGAGAAAACACTGGGTAAGGATTGGGAGAGAAAAGGAAATGCCTTCTTTCATAAGCAAAGGGAAGAAATCACAGCCACAGTAATTACAATAAAGGCTACGGACTGAAGAAAAATAGGAACTGGAAATCTGCGCGGCCCAATTTAAACCTCCATCAGAATTCACCTTGCACCTTTTCCCTGATTGTCTTTGGGTGGGATCTATCTAGAATGTTGGTGATTCTGCAGCTGTACCTTTTATGTGTAATAATAATAATAATTATTATTATTATAATAAAAAATCCTTCCCCTGCTGCTTTCTCTCCCTTCCCCCTCATGATCTCTCTTCTCCCCCTCTCTTCCGTCTTTGTTGTGAATGTCAGGGCTGTCACTGTCACACAGCCTGACGTGATTAGTGTTTCTGACATTACAGCAGAAGCAGACAGAGAGCCGGGAGCGTGGATGAAGGGTAAAGGATGTGCAGCCACTTCAAGGAGTCAAGGGGAAAAGGCTTCGCTCCTTTCCAAGAGACCCTCTGGTTGCTGGACAGCATATAAACATGCGGGATTGTTTTTGTTTATTTATCCAATTAGTCCCTCTCCCTGATTCTGTGGAGATCTCCAAGGTGTAGCTCTATTTTGAGAGAGCAAGGCCACTGGCTCTGATATCAGATAAGACGGAATCGGAAATCCAGCGGATGCTTGGCTGTGCAGTAACAGCTGTACCCTGTGAACAGGTAGCGCTAGCCCATTTTGCGAACCGGCACACTGCACTTTGCCACTCTAATGATGTAATCTTATTAAAAGAGATAGATGACCCACCGTTCTCCAAGCATCTGCTCCATGCTCCTGCCTCTCCTTTAGTACCAGGACTCCCAGCCACTGCACACCAGAATCACATTAAAACCCCAGGCAAGGCTTCAGTCGGGCGCTGCTTATCAAGGCTTTTCAATTGTGTTTTCTTCTCTGGACCCCTTCCGGTTTCCCCACAACAGCCAAGCACAGACAC
Source organism: Alexandromys fortis (assembly GCF_014885135.2). Classification (NCBI taxonomy): domain Eukaryota; kingdom Metazoa; phylum Chordata; class Mammalia; order Rodentia; family Cricetidae; genus Alexandromys; species Alexandromys fortis. Next base: position 4,265,210 of record NW_026067931.1, on the reverse strand, counting down.
AAGAGGTATGAACAGTTATAGAAAGCTGTCATAATGGAAACTGCTTGCTGAGTGCCCAGCACGAGGGGCCTCTGTCTGGTCAACCTTTAACTTACCCCACAACCTGTGAGACACAGCGCATACCACGTAGCTCTATGTTGGAGTGACTTGTGCAAGTTGTTTAGGTGGAGGCAGGTGGAGCCGTGGTTTGAACAAAGATTTATCCAAATCAAGAATGCTTTCAAAGCTCCATTTTCATCCACGGGACAAGAAAGTAGAGATGGCTGCATCTTGATTAGCTCTCAGGCAATGCAGGTGGAAGCCGCTACTCAGCACCCTCATGCCCAGGAACCTGATGCCACAGCAGAGCCGCGGGTTTGTTTCAGCGGCTTTCTCATTAAATAAAAAGGTAGCAATTTCCCATAATGAATGTTTTATACATTATCCCGTTGTGTATCAGGCCTCTAAAATACACATTATTAAAGTCTATTAAAGTCTGTAGTTAGCAGCATCACTAATATGCCTTTGGGGGCATTATTACGATGAAACAGCATCAGTCTCTCACAAAATTTCAACTGTTAAATATTCTTTTTCCTCAATACACGTGCCTATTTTTAGCTATAATCTCAGCCCAGAGCTGTCACAACAAATTGTTTATGGGTTAGGTTTAAGAATAACAGAGGCATACACTGTGAGTTTTGCCCAGCACTTTTTCCCCCATAATTTACCACAATACCCCCTGCTCTAATTAACCAGTGTTCCTGACCGCTATGACACGTGTTGACACCTTCCCTCCCTGGCTAGGTCGGATCTTTTAATTAATTGCTTAGATTTCTGCCTAATTGAGCCTGGACTCTCAAGATAATGCTTCTGCATTTAAGAAGGAAGAAGTCACAAAGCTGTTGCAGAAGAGGAAGGGAGGAGGAGAAAAGAAACCCAGGTAGACATACCAGAGGGGCACAGAAGCCATGATTAACCAAGTCTAAATGTTTCCGTTTGCGTGTTGACGTTGGCACCCATGTTTGTCTAGAAATGACTCCAAACACGAACGGACTTCTGCAACATGCCGTTTTGTGTAGCCTGAGTAGGCATCTCTCTCTCTAGTACAGTCCACAGATCAGTCTTATCACACAGCCACACAGAGGTTTTTTTTTTTTTAAAAAAAATAAAGTCAGTGATACACACGTGCTCTAGAGCAGAGTTCTGTGAGAACATCTAACAAATGAAACCCCTTAGGACCACAGACACAGGAAGAGTGCTGGCTAACGGTCTCATACTGTAAGGTCCCCAATGTCCAAAGGCAGAGGGAAGAGCAGGTCTAAAGCACCAGGTACTGGGATTAAAAAACCCTGCCTTGGGAGCAATCTCTTTGTCGGCTGTTTCCCGTCTCACTGTTCGAGATGATACTGTGTGCAAAATCAAACAAATGAGCCAATATTCTAAAGCTGAACAACTACGTAATAACTAAGCAACTAAACAATCACGTTCCCAGTCACCAATTAACTAAATAGGACGTAACCTAATTACATCCATTTCCGCTTAGTAATTGAGAAGAAAAGGGCAGGACTGCGGACCGGAGAAGGGAGACAGCGGCCCTGATTCACACAGGCCAAGATCGCCAGCCTTTGTTACAGAACGCAGTGGCCATCAGCCTGACGAAAGACTGCAGCACACAGCAAGCTAGGGGTACAGACTCAGTAAAATACAGGGGTGCAGAGACGAAGCCACCCAGTCAACATTCAAGTACCACATGAGCCTGGCACAAAACTCATCAGTATTGGGGTAGCAGAGCCTGTTTCCAAGGAAGACAACTCCAGGCACGCCTCTTTAAACCCTCAAGAAATAGGGGTGAACAAGACCCCCAAATGAACCATTACAACGTGCGTGAAAGCACCACTCAACTGAAAGTAGTGGTGATCCCCTCTCTCCTTCAAGTGAGACCTGAAGATAGGTTTTAAAGCTCTATCCCAATTCACCACGAGCCCTTTCAGATTGTGATTTCATTGCACCGTGACAATCTATTGCCCTTATTTTCTCTGGCTGCTTTTCTCTGAAACCATACTGTACCTCCTGCCTACCAGGATTTTCCTTCCTCTTCTCTGGCAGGTTTGGGCACTGTTAGGTCAGGCACATGATTCCCTCACTAAGGCTTTCCTGGGTCTGTGTGACAATGCAGGCAGTGCATGGTGCCTCGGGTCTCTTTGGGCCACACCATCACAAGCACTCATGTAAAGGGTCAACCGGAACATGTTTCTGTTCTACATGTTCAGTTATCTACACCAAGCCCTGCAGACGGCCTCTCAGACAAAGCAGCAATGGCTGTTCTACCGTGGCTGCTCTGAGATTCAAAGAATTGCATTTCCAAGGAGACACTGTGCTACACCCTTCTGGCTCCACACAAAAGAAGGGAGGCTCAAGCTTTCAAGAAACAATTCCACAAAACTTAGGAAACAAATCTTTAAAATGTACGTATTCTATAGAGTCATCTGCGGACATCTTAAAGCCAAGGATTAATCGACACAGTTAATGTTTTACAAAGGGTCTTCTCACAAGGCCCCAACTAGATATCCTAGGTCATCTAGTAAAACCTCCAGTGCCAGGAATGAGTTATATCTTGATGAGTCATTGGCCAAAGGAGTCTAACAGAACCTCCTGCCCCCACCCCCACTTCAAACATCACAGGCTAGTGCCAAGGCTAATGGTTACTTTTTACAACCTTATTGCTGAGGACAACACTTACGTCATCAAACATGGAGAAGGCAAGCTGACTAGTGTTAACAATACTGGAAGAGGAAAGAAATTAACTGTCCTAGCTACAAACCCTGCCACATGCAACAGTGGCCTGCCTGCAAAATACACTGGTGTAATACTGGCACAAATGCTATGGGAGTAACCACCTACTTTTTAAATTGAATTTAAGGTCCACTTCATGAGATGGAACCTATACCTAGCACTGCAAAGTATTAAAAAAAAAAAAAAAAAAACAAACCCGAGACTAGATAGGTCATGGGCACAGGGAATATGTAATACTATTATTGTGCCAAAGTAACATGTCAATCAAATGACACCTAATGACACTAATAGATCGGTGCCTTGCTCAATCCTCATCGGATAAGCTTCTTGTAGTGATGGGAATTATCACTGAGACCCAGAATTGTAAGATAGGCAAAGAGGCAGAGACTTTGGAGTAGTCATAAAGGCTTTGTCTTCATCAAAGCTTTCTTCAAAGCTCAGGGATCTAGGGGGACAAGGAAAGAGAATGATTGTAAGAGCCGTAGGTGATAACGCCAATGAAAGACCGTCTTCCAGACTCAAGAGGACAGATGCAGGTAAGAATTTAGAGACTGTGGCAGAACTCATTAAGACCTGCACAGGTTCAGACCAGACAGGACCCCAGCACTGAGAGAGGGAGGAGGACACAGGATTTAATAAGGAAGCTATTTGCAAAGCTGGCTTCTCCAAATCAAAGCTGGCGTAACCAACCTCGTTCTCCTTTCTATGTGTCCTCTAAACATCATTAACCCACATATCTCAAATGTGAGGCAACTAAAATAGTGCTTATTTTTAAGCATTTGCCTTTTCTGACCATTAATGAAATGTATAACTACTTACAGGAAAGTTGGAAATACAGAAAAATCTGGATGAAGAAAAAAGTGAGAAAGGAATGGCTATATGTCATGGACTTTCCACTGTCAGCATCTAGGGTAGTATCTTCTTGTCTTTTATTATGCACATTTTTTAAAAAGTGAAATTCATATCTTAAACATAATTTAGTATTTTAAAAATTACTTTAGCACGATGACTCCCACATTGCTGAAGAAAAACTGAAAACATGCATGTGACTAGATACTGCTACAACATGCTGACGTGCACCGGCAGGCACAAATCTTTCTAAACACTGAAAGAGCAACCAACCAAACCCTACAGAGTGTGATGCCATTCACCTTCCAAAGTTACCTGTTTAGCTCACCATATACCATATCTGCTTGGCAATTATATTACATAGCTGTATCACACTTACTACCTGAGAAAATGGTAATATTTTACATACATTCATGGTGATTTTCTTTGAGTTAATATTTTATAAATATAAAGGTATGTGAATGAGGCTATGGCATAGACAGTTCCCCTGAGAAAAAAGTTCTTTCAGTGTGTATCTTCAATTCCTACCTCTGCTGAGTAAAATTTCAAATTCTCATCCATTACAATTTATTTGCACTTATTTGATTACTCGCAAGTTTAAAATATTTCATGTATTGTTTATTTTTGGTTTTCCTTTATGTGTTTTATATTTCTGCTCACCTTTTATTAAAGCAGCTGTTTCATCTTATCATTTGTTGTGATTTGTAAGCAATTCGTTACTTATATCTATAACCAATTAGCTATCTATCATACACATACTCACACATAGTCACACATACATACACACTCACACATACACAGTCACACATACACACACAAAAAAATCCTCACCTTGTCTTTTAAACTAGTTGATAATATCTTCTGATGCAAAGAAAAAATGAGGTAATTCATAGGTGAAACATCATCTGTCTTTAATTTCTGCCCCAGGAATTGAGAAGGCCTTCCTTATTTAAAGATCACTTAATGTTTACTTAGCTTTTCTTTCATGTCACTAGATATTTTTTAAAGCTGTAGTTCCTCAATTTCTGACCCGAGGAGGATTAGCTACCGCCTCCAGGAAGAGACAGTTGGTACTGATTAAATACAAGTTGGGCATTGGTTGGAGCACTAGGGCCATGCTGAGGGGGAGGCGGACGGCTGCTGGCTTTCCTGTTGCCCATTCCCTGTCTGGACCCAGTAGCATTTTATCTTGTTCTCCTAGCAGAAGGAGTTTAAGCTGGAGAAGCATTTAATACCAGGTTCATGTTGAAAGCTCAGGAGGGGATGGCTCTCTCTGCCATTGGCAGAGCAGAAGTTCAGACAGTCTGTTGTTCTTTTCTGACTGGCTTACTGTAAACATTAACACACAGAACTCAGGATGTGTGTGAGAACCCGGAGGAGCTGGTGCTCAATAAAACATTTTCATAAATAAAATATAATTGATAATCTGTAAATTATGAGATGTAATTGATAAATTAAAGCCATGTCTACACCACGGGCTGGGTGGATAAACATGGGGAGTGAATTCTGGATTTCACTGCTTCATGGTATGTGCAAAGTAAGAAAGACCACTGTACATGAAGGCAGAAATGGAGTGAATTCCGGGTGTACCTTTTAGCCGACCGTAGGGATACTGGCCTGAGTGCCAATGTGAAATTGCTTGCGCTGCTGCTACAGCAGAGTGGGAAACTAGGAACAGTCAGAGAAGAACCTGGGGGTGGGGGAGTTAACTAACCCAGCAACAGCATCTGTGCACAGGGAAGGTCAGAAGCATCCCTAAACCCTCTTCACCCTTCCAAAGCCATCAAAGCAGAGCAGGCCTCACCGGAACACGACGAGAATGTGGAAGGAGGCCGTTGTTTTGTGTGGCATCAGAAAAAGTGATTTTTGTTTTCCAGTCAGATGGAATGTACTCACAAACCCAGAGAAGAGGACATGTGACAGACTCTCAGGAAAGGGACAACTTTAAGAAAGTGAGGGGCCTTACCTCCCTCCCACCCCACCCCCAAGATCCCATTTTTTGCCCGGCAATCTTGTCTACTTCCCATAATCAGGAGGATAGCTATATGTTTTTCTTTGGGATCACCTTCTTATTTAGCTTCTTTAGGAGATCAAATTATAGACTCACTGACCTTTATTTATCTCTAGAAACCAATTATGAGTGAGTACATCCCA